>NW_022103948.1:156639-158392 GCF_000313985.2 Echinops telfairi
TGGATTGGGATAAGAGTTGTATGAGCCCCTAATAAAATGATTAAAAAAAAGAAAGTATTATCAATCTGATATAATGTTTCATAATCATTAAAACTAATATTTGAAAAGAATGCTAAGGACATTGTAAAATGATTGCATTATTAATAGGGATGGAGTAAGGCTGAAGAGTAGTAAGGTTCCACTTAGGCTAAGCTCTGTGTTGTGGCCAAGCAGGGCATTATATGATAACAGTGAATGCCCCATAAATTAATGGTCGTTGTGTGTGCCTGAGATAGTTCATTTGGGCAAATTATTCTATTTTCTATATATACTAAAGTAAAACATATTTATTTCTATAAATACATAGCAAGGTTGTTATCATGCTTTAAGACCCAATTAAGTAAAGATCATTCACTATAATTTTATTTATTATGAACCATGAATAAGAGATTCCAATTCTTATTACTTTCCTTTTGCTTATTAACTTTAGGAATATCATTCAATTTGATCGCAATCTATAACAGTACTTAAAAGTTAAATATCTAGTGTACCCATATTATAGACCCATATGATTCTTAGACATTCCTTTCAACCTCTAGGTAAAATTTCCTCACTAGAACCTGGATTTATTAGGCCCATATGCTACATGAAGGGCAGGAAGAGATTAAGCATTTCTCTTCCACAAGGAAGATAAGTCCTCAAGTCCTCTCTGATACCCTTGAGCGAAATACTGCAGAAACAGTAGGCAATTAATTATTTGATCTGTATTAAGCATAAATTCTGAACACCCTATTTCCAAAAGACTATGACAGTGAAAGCTCCAAATCCATTTGCAGAGTATCACATAGATTAAGCTTCACTGAGTTCCTTCTGAAATTGGATGTAGATAGTCTTGCCCTCAGGCAGAGTGCATTGGAAAGTGGATTTCTTCCTGCCCACTCTAGGCAGACCATGGAGGGGCAGTCTCTTATACGGGCTTGCCTAGGTGTATCCTTGATGTACATTACCATACTGGGAACAGTACAGAGGGTTATTTAGTCATGAGTCATGTGCTATCAGTTCTGCCCTATCTGTCTTGGTCAGAAAACCTTGGACCAATCTTGTAAGCTTTTTTATCTAACATAATGTACCTGTTCCAATCATCGTACTGTCCCCACTCCTGTAGTCCTACCTGTACCTGTGATGTATTGCTCTACCAGTAATCATGAATTTGTGACAGTTTCCTTTACTCCATGCCTTATTTAGCTAGCATCCTGACCGTGAATCCTGGGACGCAAATATGACTTTGTGCTAATGGCTTCCCTCATCAGGATGATGTGCCTATGTCTTTGCATTGTCTTTGTCCCTTTTAGAATCCAATGCATGTTCTCCTTCAATTAAATTTGAGAGTGGGGTCTTTTGTACCCTATAACAGATCTTGGGATCTGTGAGTAGAAAGTATAATGGGTTAAACAATGTAAAACCAACCTCAACACCTAGCTGATACTGTGTGGGTATTTCCTTTTTCTTTTTTTTTTAGTAAATGCCTTAAACTTTATTGGATTTCACAATTCTTTTTTTATGTTTTTTTTATCATTTTATTAGGGGGTCATACAACTCTTATCACACTGTATGGGTATTTCCTAAAGAATACGTTTGCGTTTATTTTATCTTGATTTAAAGGGTGACACTGAATTCAGATTGAACATAAAAGTTAAAAATTAGATATTGAGCAAGATATGACAAAATAATAATTTATAAATTATCAAGGGTTCATGGGGGAAGGAGGAGCGGG
>NW_022103948.1:162666-167419 GCF_000313985.2 Echinops telfairi
GTGTGTGTGTGTGTGTGTGTGTGTGTGTGTGTGTGTGTGTTGGGGGGAGGTGGTGCAGAATAGCAAAGAAGGAAGTATGTATTTTTAAATGAGGCACAGCATCCTGAAGAGTGAAAAGCTATTTTAAACTTTTCCATGGACTGAATCCCAGGGTTTGATCCTCCCTTTCCTCAGAATATACAACCTCTATCTAACCCTTGTGTTCCTTGGGACAGTGGGTTTTCCTAGAGATGCCCCACAGCACCATTGCAAAGCTAGAAGGGGTTTCAGCGTACAAGAGGTTCCTCCACTTTTAGTTTTACCAGACCAGCGCCTCTTTTATCTGTTTATATATAGTTTTGTGTAAGATCTTTTTTGAGGGAGAAAAAAAATCACTGCTTTAAAACATTTGAAAAATAATATCCAAAGTCTCTTAAGATCTAGCCTCAAAGAAAGATATTTCCTATGCATTTATCAATGCAGCTTCTATATCACATTAATAGAACCTCATTCCCCTATGTAAGGAGGTAGTTAAGGAAAAGTATTTTTCATTTTAAAAGTTTTCTCAAACCAGGAATTTATCATAAAGGAAGGAGCTGCTTAATTTTAAAGTTGGTATTTATTTGTGGAAATAGCATCGACCTTAGTCTAACCCATTGGTATTAAGTCCATTTCAACTAAAAACAACTATAAAGGACAAAGGAGAACAGTTGCATGAGGTTTTCAAGGTCATAAATATTTACAGAAATTATGATGAGGAAAAATGGCAAGGACATAAATCTGAGAAGCATCAAAAGGTGAAATGTTATAGATTGAATGGTGTTCCCCTAAAATATGGGTCAACTTGGTTAAGTTATGATTCTCAGTATGATGTAATTTTCTCTCCTTTTGTAATCTGTTGTAATTACTCTATGTATTTTAAATCCTCATCGCTATGGTGTTAATCAATGCATTTGAATTATGGTGCTGGCAAAGAATATTGAATGTATCATGGACTGCCAAAAGAATGAACAAACCTGCCCTGGAAGAGGTTCAGCCAGAATACGTCTTAGGAGCAAGAATGGAGAGACTTTGTCTCATGTACTTTGAACACGTTAGCAGGTGAGACCAGTCTATGGAAAAGGATGTCATTCTTGGTAATGTAGAGGGACAACAAAATTGAGGAAGATCCTCAATAAGATGGAGTCACAGAATGGCTGCACCAATGGGCGCAAGCATAGGAACAATTGTGAGCATGGTGGTGCAGGGCCCGGGCAGTGTTTCGTTCTGTTGGGTTGACTCAATGGCATCCAATAACAACGGTGTTAATGAAGCAGGATATAACCTGCAGAGTTAGGTTGTATCTTGAGTCACTCGCTTTTGAACTTATATAAAAAATAAAAATAAACTAATGGAGATTAGAGGGACCTTAACACCACCAAGAAAGAAGAGCCAGGAACGGACAGCAACCTTTGGACCCAGGGACTCTGTGCTGAGAACTTCCTAGATTCAGGGGAAGATTGATGCTAAGACACACGGAGAGCTCCAAGGAACGATGGGCCCACAGATATTGAAAGGTGCCCAGGACCATCCCACAGAGCCGACACTGATAGAAAGCTGCGCCCCAAATCTGACACCTTGAACAAGGACTTCTAGTCTCCTAAACTGTGAAAATGCAATTTTATGTTTGCTAAAGCCATCAATCCATAATAAATAAGTCTATTACAATTAGTACCCTACTGTAATGACAATATTATAAATTAACTCAGAGCCATGTGCCATTGTTGGGATGATATCTTTTACTTCTTGTTCATGAAATTTGCATAAGTTTCCATAGTTCTAATTTTGTTTTGGGCAATGGCAGTATTTGAACTCTCTTGCCTGAGTCTGAGATCTCATATGCTAATGCTGGCACACTCCCAGTTCTGGACTTTTCCAGTGCTGATGGTTCATTTCCCTTCTTAGGACTTGGAATTTGTGAGTAGGTCTCTCACTTGGAAGTTTTTTATGTCAAAGCTGTCTACTTTAGCTTTGTACTGTCTGAAAAAATAGAATGATCCTTTCTTTCATTGTTTCCTTCTTTCTTTCAGACTTAAGCAAAAGTATATTGATTGAGAGCCTACTATGTGTCTGGCACTTTGGTAGCTACTGGAGACACAATGAGGAGTCCTGGTGGAACATTGGCCTGCTAACCTCAAAGTAGACAGTTCAAACCCACCAGCAGCTCCTTTGGAGAAAGGTGAAGCCTCCTGCTCACATAAAAAATGTACAGTCTCCGAAACCCTGTTTCTGGAGCAGTTCTACTTGGTGCTATAGGGTCACTATGAGCACACATTGACTCAATGGCAGCCTGTTTGGAGAAACAATGGAGAATCAAGTCAGAATGAGCCCTACTCACATGTGCATATAACCCACATTAAACTAATCTTTGTGCAAAGAATCATCTTAAAAATC
Organism: Echinops telfairi; assembly: GCF_000313985.2. NCBI lineage: Eukaryota > Metazoa > Chordata > Mammalia > Afrosoricida > Tenrecidae > Echinops > Echinops telfairi. The sequence continues at coordinate 165,079 of NW_022103948.1, forward strand.
TTTAGCAGAAATGTTCAACTTTGTTAGACATTACCAGAAAAAATGACACTAAAATTGAAATTTAAGATATGCAAAGGTTCCTTCTGTGAAAAGTAGAAGAAATTAAGCACATTAATTAAAAGAAATAATATGAAAAAATACTCTAAAGTTGACAGGAGCAAGTAATTGAGTAATATACTTGTGCAAGTTGGAGCAAAGAAAGATTGAGTAGAATTAGATGAGGCTGAAGTGTTTGATAAGAAACGGGTCATGCATCCTCCAGTAGGTTGATGATATCATAATGTTATTGGAAACGAATGTTTGGATTGTGATGTAGACAGCGAGCAAGATACAAAATATAGAGGCAGAAAATTTAAGAGACCATGGAGGATCCAGATGAGAGTTACTACCCAAGGCAGTTGCTCTTGAATCAATTCTGACTCACAGTGATACTATGTTATACAAAGCTGAACTGTGCTCTCTGGAGTTTTCAATGCAGATTCCAAGGCATTTCATCTGAGGTATCTGTGGATGAGTTTGAACCACCAATCTTTCAATTAGTTATCAAGTGTTTAACCACTTTTCACCATCTAGGGATTCTCAGAAATGAGTGATAATGCTCTGGATAGACATGGATGTTTTACTTGCCTTATCTATAATATAGATATGGTGAATAAACCTATAATTTACAGATTATGGTTGAAGAAGAGTGAGGCTGGTTCCCAAGTATCTATCTTTCCCAATTAGAAAAATGTATGAAGTTAATATAAAGAACTACATTGAGGGAGACAGGTGAATTTGAAGTATCATTTTGTTTGGGGGACATATAAGAGGAAATATGTCAATTAATCAGTTTGGATGAAGTATTGTGGGACTCACAGGAAAGATCTAGTATGATGATATACATGTTTTGCATGATTTACATCTAAGAGAATAGAACCATGCATAAAAGGGAGAAAATTGGAATAAGAGAAGGGAGACAAAGTTTCTTAGTTGAGGAATTCTAACATTTAATGGCCAAGTAGAAGAGGATGAACTTGAAAAGGAGAGATCAGAGGAATGGGCACAGCTATGGGAGAGGGTGGTGTGGTGGAAACCAGGGTACAGTGGAGAAGGGGCTAGAATTAGGAGAGCAGGTGTTCAGAAAGAGAGTCTGCTTAAGAGTGTGGTATATGAAGAGGAGTGGTCAGTTAAGGTGGAGTCTTCCCGCATCTTTCAGATTCAGAAAGCCTGCATTCTACCAATGAGGTAGAGGAAGTACTCAGAGAAGAGATGGAAAATGGAAAACAGTATTCTAACGATAAGGCGGTGGCTCCAGCGGGCATGGTGGAAGGGCTTAGAAGTCAAGAGTGAGAAGAGGATATGGCAGGGTTCTGTGCTCAGAATCCAAGCTTCCACATTGCTCAAAGACTCAATGCACACAAAGATGAGAGTCATAATGCACTTCATTCCAAATGTTATTTTTTAGTATTTCTGAAAGCTGCTGTGAGGTGCAGAGGGTTTGAAAGCCTCAGCTGAGATGACAGCAGAGCTAGCCGTTGCTGAGCCATCCCAAATGAGGGCCAGCCAATACTGCTCATTACAGGAGGCGCATTGCTTGTCGAAAGTATGGATGTTTCATTTGACAGATCAGGAAACCAGGGCCTGATTTTTGGGGAGAAATGATAATAAATCTAAAAATTGTAGCTTCAGAAACAGAATCATCTCTTAAATGTGAAGCAAAACAGATATTTACAGATATTCAAAATTAGGAGATTTTATACTTAAGAGAGCCACCGTAATGGAAATTCTTCAGGAAGAAAGAGTTGGCACATTTAAAACTGTAAATGCAAGAAGAAATAATAAGCAAAGAAATTAATGCATTATATGCCATCAAATAGGCATGCATGAAATGAAATTATAGTGAATGACTCATTTCAAGTCACTCAATAGAACTAAATGTAAAGTCCATGTAAGGCAGGCAGGGGGCTATTGGATTAACAGTGATTGAAGGTCCTTCTATGGAGATAGAAGAAAACATATTACTATCAAATCAAAACCAAACCCACTGCCACCAAGACAACTCTAATTCATACCTACCCTATACAGATTTTTCAAGACTACACATTTTTATGGGAGCATATGGTCTCATCTGTCTTGCATGAGACTGCTGGTAGGTTTGAACCATCACCTTTGTGATTAGCAAATCTGTTCAATAATCCAGAAAACCTCACTGCCAGCAAGTTGATTCTGACTCATACCGACCTTATAGGGCAGAGTCCAATTGCCCCTGCGGGTTTCTGGGATTGTAAATTTTCACAAAAGAAGAAATCTTCATCTTTATCCCATGGAGTGGCTGGTAGTATTGAACTGCTGACTTTGC
>NW_022103948.1:167519-171798 GCF_000313985.2 Echinops telfairi
GTAACTACAAAAAAAGAAAACAGGAAAAAAGAAACCCTTAGAAATGCCAGAACATTAAGAAAAGCACAAAATAAGATGATAAATATACATCTAAATATACCAGTATGTGTAATAAGTATAAATGTACAAGATTATCTAGATAAAAGTAAAGATTAAAAAGTTTGATTTAGAAAAAAACCCCATATACTGTTTATAAAAAAGAGAGATTCACATAAGCAATAAGCATGGGGAAAGATTAATTATGAAATGATAGAAATGTACCAGGCAAATACAATTCAGCAAAGCATGGTGTAGCTTTATGAATATCATACAAATTCTATTTATAAATCTAATATATAATGAGAACAAGTTCAAGTCTTCACTCATATGAATCATGTAACAGAGTTTACACCCCTGACTAGCAAAATAAAGAAACACAAATCAATAAGACAAAAGGAAAACTGGGAAAAATCAACTTCAGAGTGATAAGTTTGAACATCTGTCAGTAGTTTTACAGCAAGGTACACAGTGTAGATTTTGTATGTACTGATTGGATTCCCTCTCATTTCTGTGGTGTGATGTCCTTGGCAAGCTTTGATACATTCTTCTTTTCCCCTTGAAATGTTTCCCATTTCTCACATTCCCCTCCTGCTAGGACTCCAATTACATACATCCCTAACTTTATATGTTTATTATTACACCTTTTATATATCCCTAACCACCACTACAACAGAGTCAATTTTTACTCATAACAATCCTATATAGCGCTTCCAAGGTTAGCCCCAACGTTCTTCCTTGGAGTGGTTAGTGGGCCTGAAATGCTGACTGAGGTTAGCAGTCCAACACTTACCCGACAGCACCATCAGGGCCCCTTCTATAAGTCCCTAGTGCAGGTTTTGGTTTGGTTTCTTGTATTTTCCATTCTTTTTTATCTCTCCTTTATTCTGAATATTTTCTTCTGCTTTCTTCAGCTCTATCTAATCTATTGTAATCCACTATTTCTATTTCTATTATTGACTTTTTAGTTTAAGAAGTTTGATCTTTGTCATAATGTCTATCCACTGCCAAAATTACCCATCTTATTTTCCTTCTTGAGCATATTGGGCATGCTTATTAAAATATATGTATACTAATTTCTTATCTGCATTTCCCTCTGTACGTTTCTGTTGCTGGTTGAGTCCTGTGATTTTAATATTTGTCTTGCCTAAATGTATGCTTGATACTCTTTCATTCATCGGTGAACATAGTCTATGAAGAGCAATATAGATGCTTTGGAGCCATTTTGATACATGTTTTTCTGCAAAGAAAATGCTTTTTTTTTTCTCTGCCAGATGGTGTAACCACTTTCTTATGCCTTGTAACCCTTTATGTTAGCATCATAAAACTGAAAGGTTTTAATATGTTTCCTGCTGTTTTAGGTACAATAGAGACCCATCTTAAATATAATTTAAGGAGAATGTTTATTAAGTCTTAAAAGAAATAAAGACAACACATACACATGGACACGTCATCCAGAAGAGGGAGGCCATTAGCAGAAGGTTAAAATGGCATCTGAGGATTCATAATTGGGAAGTTAGATAAATAGGGCATGAGAAGGCAAAGAAAACTGCCACAAAACCATGGTTGGTGGCAGAACAATACATCACAATTACAGGTGAGACAAGAGAAGCAGGAACAGGACCATTATTGGGACAAGTACATTGTTAGATATTAGGGCTGACGAGATTGGCCCAGAGCCTTTTGACCAAAGCAGTCAGTCAAGGTCAGACTGATAAGTCATGACTCAAGACTATGCAACCTGCTGTACTGTCCCCAATGTGGTAACCTCCATCAAGGACACACTGAGGCAAGTCCCTAAGAGAGACTGGCCCTCTCTGGGTTGGCCTGAGAGGGGTGGAGATAATTACTTTCCAAGACACTTTTCGTAAGGACATGGTCATCTACATCCTTGGTTGATAATCAGTAAGGAGGCTTAATCTATTTGGAGACCCTGCAAATGGATTTGGAGCTGTCACTGGCATCCAAAGCTTTTTTCAAACTAGGATGCTCAGAATTTAAGCTCTAATACACTGCATAGTAATTTTTATTTTACCAGCCAAATAAATATTTCAGGAAATTTGTCCAATAGCCTAGCCTCACCACCAACTGCTTAATGTTTGCCATATATCATTACAAGAAAAGCATCCCAGTGGGTGAAGGGAGACGTCGGACAGTGTAAGATATCACTAAATAATAATAATTTATAAATTATCAAGGGTTCATGAGGGAGGGGAGAAAAGGGAGGGAGGGGTAAAAATGAGGAGCTGATACCAAGGGCTCAAGTAGAAAGCAAATGTTTTCAGAATTGTGCTTGACAATGGATGGATGTATGGATTGTGATAAGAGTTGTACGATTCTCCAATAAAATGATTTAAAAAAATAGATCCTCAGTTAGGGTCCTCTGAGCAGTAGCAGCAGATCTGGCTGCCTCTAAAAACTTTAGGGCCTGTGGTAAAAGTACAAAAAGAAGTTCATAAACCATATACCTAAGTATTTAAAGATTATAAATCAAGCTAACAAATAATTAGATAAAAGGTTATAACCTCCTGTCTTGACACACATAATTTATAGCCATCATACATAAAACAACAAAAAAAGGCCAGGTTCAAGGCTACCTTCCCAGGATACTTTATCCAGAACTAAACACCTGTGATATTTACTTCAAGCGATCTCATTTGACTGTAACATTAACAAAAAGAAAGAAAGAAATTCCTGTGGTATTGCCTAATACTTTAATTTTTCTCCTTACAATAAAAATTTTATAAGAACTTAAAAAAAAACGCATCCTCAAATTCCAAGTTGACTTTTCTTTGTTTCTCTCATTTCTTCCTTTTGTGTTAATGCTGCCAAACCAGTAGTTTTTGGTTTTAGGATGATCCAATGTATAATACTTATATGAAGAAAAATGTGTCTTGGAGAGGATGTGAAGAGATAGGAACACCTTTACACCTGCACAAATGTACAACCATTATGGAAATCAGTATGACATTTCCCTGAACAAATGAAAATCCAAGGACTTTATGATCCAACAATCTCTCTACTGGGTATATATCTTAATGAAATTAAGAAAATAACACAAACAGACATACATACATACACCTATATTTATTACAGCAATTTCCACAGTAGCAAAAACATGGAAACCAAAAACCTCAACTATAGAGGAATGGATAAACAAGCTCTGATACATTCATACTTTGGAATTTTAAGCATCAATAAAAAGCAATAACTCTGTGAAACACTGCAAGACATGACCAAAACTAGAGAACATTGTGCTTAGCAAACTCAGTCAATCTTACAAAGATAAAGATTTAATAATACCATTGGTGTAAGGAAAAACAAAGAAGAAAAAAATGTGGTTTATGCAATATACAAGACTTTAATAAGATTTTAATGATTATGAGGAGGCTAGGGACTCAGGTGGGAACAGGGAGAGAGGAGGAATGGGAGAAACGGGTGGGGTGGGGGCACCAAAAAATGGAGCATGTAACAGGAAAAAATAAAATAAAAATTGCCCTATCGAGGTAAAATTGCTCCAGATTCCTTATTCCTAAAATCTAAATATTGGACTGAGTGACTAAAAAAGTAAAACTGAAGTGGACTTGAAATGACATACAAATTCATTTCAAACTTATTGAATTTAAAAAAAAGAAGAATGTAGCAACAGGATTGGAGAAAGACTTGAGATATGTAAATGGCACAAGCTTCCTGGCTGAAAGTGAAAAGGACTTGATGCACATGCTGGTACAGATTAAGGTTTGCATCCTTCAGTATGGATTACAATTCAGTGTAAGGAAGACCAAAATCCTCACAACTGAACCAATAGGTAACATCGTGATAAATGGAGTAAAGGTTGAAGTTGCCAAGGATTTTGTGTTGCTTGGATCCACAATCAATACTCATGGAAGAAGCAGCCAAGAGGTCAAAAGACATTTTGCATTTTGTAAATCTGCTGCACAAGACCCCTTTTTTAAAAATAAAAAATCATTTTATTGGGACACTTACAGCTCTTATCACAATCCATACATACGTCCATTATTGGTCCTGAGGGGTTTATCTGTCCTAGATTTCCTGTATTTTGAACTCTTTTCTCTATCTGTGTACATGTTCTGGTCTAGCCAGATTTGTTAGGTAGAATTGGGGTCATGAAAGTGGGTGGGGAGGAAGCATTAAAGAACTAGAGGAAAATTGTAGGTTTCATCTGTACTATACTGCACCCTGACTGGCTCATCTCTTCCTTGTGACCCTTCTGAAAGGGGAT
>NW_022103948.1:171898-176187 GCF_000313985.2 Echinops telfairi
ACATGCCTGTATTTAGACCTCTATAAATGTCCTTTGCCTCCTAGTTCTTTCCTCTATTTCCTTTTACTTTCCTCTTGCCCCACTGTCATGTTCGGCCTTCATTCAGGTTTTAGTCATTCCTCTGGGCTATATTGCCTTTGATCAAGCTCCACCAGGCATCCTAGATTCTTCTCGCCTTCGATTTTAGATCACTTGTCCCTGGGTTTGTTAACACCCACTTCCTTTCCCTACCTCCCCCTCTCCCATGTCCCCCCTGAACCATTGGTCCAGTTGTTTTCTCCTCCGTATTGCTTATCCTGCCTATCTTATCTAGATAGACTTGCAGAGACAATAATAAGCACAAAAACACGATAAAGCAAAAGAAAACAAAACAACAACAGCATAAAAAAACAGTGACAAAAAAAGAAAAGCCTATAAATAGGTTCCAGGTTGTTCATTGACCTTTAGGAGTGTTTACAAGACCTCTTTAGAGTACTGAAAAGCAAGGATGTTATTTCGAGGACTAAAGTCACCTGACCCAAGCCATGGTATTTTCTATCACCTCACATGCTTATGAAAGTTGGACATTGACCAATCACTTAAGAATTTAATCTGTACAAGTCAATAATTCATGTATGTGGCTTGTAGCCAGCCTATATTTGAAAAATCTCATTTTATCAACTGTGTTTTAAATTCTTTACCATTGGCCAAACTGATACTGTAAACGGACTGACCTTATGTCATATGGAGATGAGGGATAATGTTCTCTAACATTTAAAGATAGTAGGTAGAGTTGTGTCAGAGTTGTGTGTGTGAGTCATAAAATGACATTACGAGCTCAAAATTTCTGAAAGTTAATTGTCTTAATCATACTAAAATGTTTCTCTAATTGGGGGTGGCAGGCAGAGTTATAGTCTTAGAAACCCAGGGGACATTTCTACCTTTTCGTACAGTGTAGCAATGAGTTGGGGTTCACTCAATGGCAATGAGTTTGAGTTTATTCTTTCTGATGTCACGTCTCAGGACCAAATGGTGAGTTTCCAGATGAGCTCATTTAAGAGTCCTAAAGCTTACTTCCCATGTTTAGAGTCTAACCAGGTACAAATACTTGAATTGGGGCTGGCAAATTTCAGTGCAGTTCTTAACACTAAACCGAGGTGAATCATCACTAACACACACATACACATTTATGTAAGGAGAATGAATGTTCTAAGGCTCTCTCAAATCAATATTATATCTTGCTGTAACAATATAATCATGTCTCTTTGCTGGCAGCTAAGAGGTGGCTTTTAAAAGTTTGTTGAAAAATGGAGCAAAAAGAGAGTGGAATTTTTCCATGGACTTTGTGATGGCCTCTGATCTATATTGACATTGAGTCGATTCCATCTCATGGTGATGCCATGTTTGAGACTAGAACTGTTCTAGCAGTTTTTCATGGTTGTGACCTTTGGGGAGCAGATCACCAAGCTGCTCTTCCAAGGTAACTTTGGATGGGTTTGAGTCATCAACCTTTCAGTTAGTAGCCTAGAACTGAACTGTTTGTACTATCAAGCAGCTCTGGGCATCTATAGACCATTCTCCTTATTCACATTTAACTGCTAGAGAAAATATGTAATACAAAAGAAGAAGAAGAAGAAGATGATGATTCAAGCACAAATCTAGTGCACAGCTATCAGCCAGGATCACTATGCTGAATGGGAAGAGGAGAAAGAGAATCACAGACTAATGCACTGATTATTCCTTGTTTCACTCCAGAAAGGCAATGATGACTTGAATGCACAGACCTGGATAATCTTTGGTTAATTAAATTCGATGTATTTCATGGTTTAAGAAACTAATAAGAAATCCAGCTGCCAAAAAGTTAATGAAAATGATCCATAATCAAACTTTCCTCCTTAGATCAGCAAGTTTTAATAAAAATTCTAAATTCCATGCACCATATTTATACACTTTCCTTTTTTTCATTAGAAACTAAAGGTGATTTTTAGGCATTTAACTTTGGGCTATTTATCTACCTCAATATACATAACTATATTTTTTATATGGAACATATTTTTAACATTTATGCTTTGAAACATTTTTATGCCTCTTGGGAAAGTTCAACAAAAATTTTCTGACTTGAATTTATTGCTTTAATTTTTCTCTGCAGCTTATGGGAATCAATTGTATTATTTTGTCATATTATATCTCCAATTATATTCATATTGTGTGTACATTATATGTACATACAGCTTTCCAGGGACCTAATGACAAACACAATGTTGATAGACACTAATTAGTTTTAAAACAGAGAAAGGAAATTTAAAGTCTAGTTTCTAATTTTTTAAACTTAAACAAGTTGCAAGAGGTTTGTGCTTTAGTTTTCTCACCTATAAAATGAAGCTGTTAAAATTAGCTCTCCATATTTTACAAGGGTGTTATGAAAATCCCCCCAAAGTTAATATATAATAAGAATATCTGCAAAATCTAACACTCAGCTAAAATACAAGTATTATTCTCCTAAAACTATTTAGGATAGCAAATTAAAGGCAAGGAGACAATTTTTAAGCCAGGTAAAATGGATTCCAGTATGCAAATACACTTAAATGGTGAATAAAAACTTCAAATGAAGCCAGCTCCTAGCTTGTTTCCTCAACTGACCGGTAAAAATTTGTAAAAAAAAAAAAAAATTAAAGATATTTGAAATACAACTTTATTCTGCTTCAAATGAAAAGGAATGGGAATGACAATTAACAAACAAAACATCACACTGAATAGTGTCATGTGACTCAAGAAAGAAAACAAGTGTGTTCCAAAAGAGTTGGAAATACAGGTCTGGGTGGGCATGGGGGTGAAATGAAGGTTTTAAACTGCCACACTCACTCCGAAGTCCTTTCATCTCCTTCAGCATGCCAAAGATGAGCAGGTTCTGCTTAGTTCTATAATAAGAGCAGCAAACACGTTGCACTATTGACATCACAGGACTGTTGTCTATAAAACTAGATTTCTGGCGCTGGGCTCCAGCTTCCTTCGCTCACAGGTCATCATCCTCATCCGGGAAAATGGTTGTCTGCAAAACCTCTAAATCATGCTCATCTTGGGCTGCCAAAGCTGGGTCCCTAACAACCTCTGGTGGTGCAAGAGCAGGCACGGCAACAAACTCCACGTTAGGATTGCCAATCAGTTTTCTAGCAAGCCAAAGGAGTGGCTTTTCAAAGTTGTTGTTACCTTTGGCAGAAATGTCATAATACTGAAGGGTCTTCTTTCGGTGGAAGACGATGTCCACTTTATGGCCACACAGCATGATGGGTATGTTTTCACATACTTGAACCAGGTCCCTATGCCAATTAGGCACATTCTTATAAGTAACCCTTTAGGTTACATCAAACATTATAATAGCACCATCTCTCAGTCCTCCACCTATTTTCTTGACCAGTTGTAACCCATACGTTGAATTAATAGGTCCTCTGTAAGTATGGAACACAAATTCACCAGTCAGATGGTGTTTTACAAATGCCATTTTTCCACTAACTGGCCTTGGGATTCTCCTCGGGAAGACACTGTGATGGATCTTCCAGGAGCATCTCCAAGGCCGCATATGACTCAAAAATGTTTATTTTTGCTCACTTCTCTGATTTTCCCTCAAATCAACAGATTTCAGTCAGTTTAATTGGATTTCTTCCCCTACTTTGTCATTTATACATCACAGTCACCTTTGCAACTGTGATTTTGTTGAGACCCGCAAGTTCTAGTCTGGCCCATTGAAACCAGGCAAAAATTGTTGACCTCATTATGACCTCATGGGAGCAGCTTGATGGCATTTCTGGCTTAGCAATAAGGAATAGTGTGTTTGTTTTTAATAAAGAAAATATGTATAAATCTATTATCTTGGTAAAGTAGAGGGTCAGAGCAATGAGATGAATTAACACAGAGGCTGTAACAATGCAAACATAACAATTGTCATGTTGGAGCAGGGTCTGGCAGTGTTTCATTCATTCTGTTGTACACAGGGTTGCTAACAGTCAGAACACCAACTCTCTCTCACTATATATATATTATATATATATATTATATATACTACAGCAAGAGACGTGTAGATGGGGTTAGTAAGAGCAAGAAGGACTATTCCTCTTACTAGCTCTATCTCGTAAATCTGTATACATAATCATAACATCCAATATCCCAAAATAAAGCTCAAGTCTATCTTCAGGGAAAGAAGTTAACAATTCAAAGATGCATAAGCAATTGGACATCCCCTTATGGAAGGGTAGCGGGGAGCAAATGAGCCAGTCAGGGTGCAGTGTAGCAATATTGAAACATACAACTTTCCT
>NW_022103948.1:176537-191406 GCF_000313985.2 Echinops telfairi
AATGAATGTACAAATGTGCTTTACACAATTGATGTGTGTGTGGATTGTTATAAGAGTTGTATGAGCCCCTAATAAAATGATTTAAAACAAAACAAAAAACAATTCAAAGATGCCATCCCTTAGATATCTCCTGCAAGTCACCATGTCCTTCCTGAAGATAAGGGGAACTTTGTGTATGAAGATTCCCACTTAAGATTTGAAAATGTACACAAGACGTGGGTAGTGTGGAGGAGTTATCAATAATAAACATTTTTTAAGTATATGAGCAGAAAATTTAAGAAGCGTAAGAATGTCTCAAACTTGTAACTCAGAGCAGTTTGCTAGGACTCGTTTTAAACATTAGAAATTCAAAACAACCTCTTGTGGAAGGGGCATGACTTGAGGTTTTGATTCCCCCAAGAGGATTGATAATACTAGTTATATACTGAGAGCCTACTTTGCTTCTACATTCTAGGGGTTATCTAGTAAATTATGACAGACTCAGAGAGTCAACCATCAGCTGTTGAGGAAACACAATCACAAGGTACTTGAGAGGCAATAACAGCAAAACTTCACATTACTTACTTTGGAAACGTCATCAGCAAAGGCCAGTTGCTAGAAAAAGACATCACAGTTGGTAAAGAGGAGGGACAGCAAAAAAAAAAAAAAAAGAGGAAAGCCCTCAGGAAATGGATTGATACAAACAATAATGTTGGTGGTAGAGGGCCCAGCAGTTTCTTTGTAATACAAAGGCCTCCAGGAGTCAAAGGCAACTAACACCACCATTCTAGGTGAATTACCCAATGCTAAACGATATAAAGTCACATTCATCCTGTAACTTATTTAGTAAGGGAGTTTAACTGTGCTGGGGGGCAGCTGGGGTGGGGCCATTGCTGTTAGGCAGTTGCTTATATAAGCGATTAAATGTGGCTAATAAGCTATTCTTTCCTTACTGGCATTTTACGTCCATTATAACAGTTTCCATCCAGTCTCTCACTTCTCTTTTCTGTCTGGAACCTTTACTATTAATAGTGTATAAGGATGAAAAAATATAGATAGTAGCCATCACCACATTCCCTACCTCTCTCTTCAACTCGCTTCAATGAACAGAGAGTTTGCATGAGGAGAAAGAAGAGAAAAAGCAACAAAGCTCTTTTAACTTAGCTGGCAAAGGGTTGTACTTCCTTTTTTCATTTTATTACCTATTATTGCTTTTTTGTGACTGATGAAAACTGATATTTATGTGGCAGGTATTCAATGAGTCTCTGTAGAGCATATCATGGGGGGGCCTCGCTTACCCAAAATACCCTGGTTTCTTATTTTGGACACTTCCGCTTAGATTAATATTAAGGATTGCACTGGAATTTGTCAGTCCCAATTCAGGTATTTGTACATAACACGACTCCAAACAACCTTGAAAATCAATCTTTTAATTTTTGAGGACTCTTGGGCCAGTTCTGTAAGTTCACAATAGCTTTTTGGTGCCCAATTTATCCTGAGCCTTGACATTGTATACCAGTTAGCTTTCTTCTTTTTCTGTCTACCGTAAGTCTTGCAATTTGATTTCCTACATTTATCTGTGTGCTTTTTCAGCATGGACCTTATTCAGATATACCCACTTCCATTAATCTTGGATAGAAATCTGTCTTAATTGGCTGCAAATCCCTCTCTTGGGCTTGTAACCTGTTTCATTCCAACGAGTTCCCCTTAATGATTTGAATGCGGCTCTCTTCTCACTTGCTCTCTCTCCAAATCCCAGTTTCTACCACAAGGATATTCCACAGATGAAAGACTTTGAATTGCGGTATGGGGAAAGAATATTGACTATACTGTACTGTGGACTGCCGGGGAATGAATAAATCCGTTTTGGAAAAGTACAGTGAGAATGCTCCTTTGAATTGAGGATGGTAATACTTTATATCAGTACTTTGAACAAGATAGGAGGGACCCATCCCTGGAAAAGGACATCATGCTTAGTAAAGTAAAAGGTCAACATAAAGGAAGACCCTCAATGAGATGGTTTGACACAATGGTTGTAAAAAATGATCTCAAAAATAATAATTATGAGACTGGCACAGTACCAGGCAGTGTTTTGCTGTTAATCATAGGGTTGCTATGAGTTGGAATCGACTCAATGACACCTAACAACACAGTACTAACAGGGGGAGTTAGCCCTACATCCAATCCACTCTTTTTAGATTTCAGAGTAATTTTTTTTCTTTATTATTATTTTCTTTAAAAACTTCATTGAGATATCATTTATATCCTATACAATTAAACAATTAAAAGCGTACACTGCAATGGTCTTTAGCATATGAAGCATAACCATGTAACAATTGTGGAAATCAGGCAATGTTTTGTTCTATTGTGTATAGAGTTGAAACTGACTCAATGACTCCTAACAACAATGTATTCACACAATTAACAATCATAGCATTCATTCTTATAACATTGTTATCTCCCTAAAAAGAAACCTCTTATCGAGCTATACATAGGCTTACCATACAATCCAGCAATCATGTGCTTAGGTATCTGCCCAGAGGATTTGAAGATATATGTCCACACACACAAAAATGTTTACATCAGGTTTATATTCATAACTGTCCCAAATTGGAAGCAATCAAGATGTCCCCCAATAAGTGAATGGATAAATAAATTGTAATACATATGAAAAATTAAGTAGTATCTAATGATGATAGTAAGTGAGATAATAAGATATGAAAAGATAGGGTGGGATCTTGCTAAGTGAGAGAATCCAGTGTGGGAAATCTACATACTGAAACATTCGAACTAAGTGGCATTCTGGAAATGGCAAACCTATAGAAAATTAGTTGCTAGGGATTCAGCAGAGGGAGGATGACTAGGTGGAACACAAAGCATGTTTAGAGCAGTGAAACTATGCTGTATATAGTACAGTGAACTGCTTTAATATGTTCCTTCTGGCTATTGGTTTGCTCAACTCTCACAAAGTAATTGACTAGGACTATGCAAATGAGGTGCTTGTGAAACAACCAGGAGATTGGACAGTTTTATTAATTTAACTAAGGTATATAGAATCCTATGGGAATGAATTTATGCAAATAAGGTGCACATAACACCTCTGGGGGCTTGGCCATCGAAATAAGGCACAAAGAATCATCTTGGGTTGAGGCTATGCAAATAAGGTTCACAGAACCCTTCTAGGGGTGGACCTGTGCAAATAAGGTACATGGAACACCCATTGGTTGGGGATATGCAAATAAGGCGAATGGAACCCACATGAGGATGAGGCTATGCAAATGAGTTGTATGGAACCTTCATGTGGATGGAGCTAGGCAAATAAGGTACATAGAACCTTCACAACTGTGGGGCTAGGTAAATAAGTTGTATAGTGCCCTTGTAGCGGTGGGGCTATGCAAATAAGGTATACGGAATCCTCTTGAGGGGCTATGCAAATAAGGTGTACTGAACCCTGTGTGGGTGGGGCTATGCAAATAAGGTGTACTGAACCCTGTGTGGGTGGGGCTATGCAAATAAAGTGTATGGACCACTTGTGGGTCAAGGTCATGCAGATTAGGTGTATGGAACCCTCTTGGGGGAGGGACTATGCAAATAAAGTTCATAGAATGCTCACAGTGAAGCGGCTATGCAAATGAGGTGTGCAGAACTCTTTGTGGGGTGGGGCTATGCAAGTAAGGCTTATGGAACACTCTTGGGGAGGAGCTATGCAAATAAGGCACATGGAACACTTAGGGGAGGGACTATGCAAATAAGGATATGGAACCCTCACAGGAGTCTGGCAAAAAGATATATTGAACCATTGTGGAGGACTGTTTATTTTTAGCCTACTAATTTCAAAAGAGCTAGTCTCAGTGTTTGGAGTAGAACCTCACCACCATGTCCTTTGAACCCAGGAGACAGAGAGATGTCGCACTAAAGACAGCAGGAAACGCCAGTAGCATTAGACTGCCAGGCTGGGTTTGTTGGTGTGCAGCAGGGCTGTCAAACTCAATTAAAACGCGGGCCATTGGGTGCAACAGGCAAGATTCATGTGGGCCACATAACATTTACTAATTTTGTTAAATTTTTATTTTGAACTGAGGATTCAGGAATATGGATAGGATAATTAAAACACTATATAAGTGCTTTTATTTAAACATTTATTTTATTTAATGTATGTATAAAACTAAAATTATTCTTTTTTAGCTGAAAATTGCCAGCACTTTTCTCCTACTAGTTTTCACTTACCTCTTATGTTGTGACTGGAAAATATAACAAAGTAACAAATAAAAAACACAAAATATTGGACAGCTGATAAAAGTGATGCACAATCATAATGGCTTACCTCTAAAAATGTTAATTAGCACTGCCACTAGGTATGATTCATAACAGCACGACCCAGAGTGCTCTTTTTAACCTTTTCGCTATTCGGATCTGTTTACATTACGTGACACTGAGAGTAGCTGACATATCGTGTCCAAACGTCGCCAGAACTGAGTCAGAGCATTTATACACATCCACAGGCCCCCAGGGAAGGCACTGGGCCATGTGTATACTCGTCTTCAGTAATTAACGGGTTAACGAGGGAACTGTGTATACGGTATTGCCTCAACCTCCCCTAAGTGCTATTTCCTTCATAAGAATTTTTTCCATTTTCATTTTATTTCAGAGCATCGCGGGCCACAAAAAAATTACCTTGGGGACCACATGTGGCCCACGGGCCACCAGTTTGATACCGCTGGTCGACAGAATAAGAGAGCTGTGTAAGAGCTGATTGCCTTTGGGCAGGACCCTTCCAGGTAAAACGGGGAGCCTCTGGAAAGTTGATAGAACTAAAGATCTTTGCAACACTTGCCTGAATATGACTGAGGCTTAGACTGGGGGTCCAGGTTGAAAGAAGGGCTCAATCTGAGAGCAGGGGTACAAATTGAGAGCTAAGACACAGGTGGTGGTGGCTGAGAATAGAAGAACCTATCCTGAAGAAGCGTATCTGGAACTGCAACGTGTTACTTCTCTAATGAATCCCATATCTGTGAGTTTTGTGTGGTCACTGTAACACGTTATTTGAACCACACAAAGCAGTAAAGAATGCCATGGAGGGAGATCTGGTATCAGAATTTATAAAAGGGTTAGAATATGCAAGTATGTCTGACTTCCACCTCATGAATTATCTTGGGGCTGATGCTGAACTTGAGTCTCCTGCCACCTTGTGAAGTTAGATGAGGAGGCCATGCCCTTTTCACACAGTAGGATACTGTACTGGTAGATGCATGACACTATGCATTTGCCAGAATCCTTTGTACAACACAGAATCAACTCTAAGGTAAACTATGGATTTCAGTTAATAGATATGCATCACTGTTGATTTATCAATAGCCTTGATGGCATAGTGTTGGGCTGCTCCCCACAAAGTTATCAGTTGTAATCCATCAGCTGCTCCAAAAGGGTCTCTACTCCCATAAAGAGTTACAGTCTTGGAAACCCACAGGGGCATTTCTACAATGTCCTATAGGGTTGCTGTGAATCAGAATTGACTCGATGGCAATGAGGGAAGTGAATTGATTTATCAATTTCAATAGAAGCACCACAGGAAGGCAAGCGATTGATAATAGGAGGAACTGCAACAGGGGAATGAAAGCTTGTATGGAAATTCTGTACTTTTGTGTAATTTTTCTGTAAACTAAAATTGCTCTAGAAAACAAAATCTATCTCAAGAAATAGAAATCATATAGCCATTAGCTGTCACTTTCCATTTTCTCAGCCCTTCAGCCCTAGGCAACCACTAATCGTGTCTTTATCTATAGATTTACCCATTCTAGCCAAGTAACGCTCATGCAAAATAGGTGATTCAGAAAGCATGTTACAAGAGAGCCAATCCAAGGACAGGAACAGAAGGGAGAGAATGTTTATTGAGTGTGAGGGCCCAAGGAAGATAGCACGGATCTTATCCACCAAAATCTGCTTTATCAAGCACCAGGTTGAGGAGTAGTTTATAGTCAGGACTTGGGGGAAGAGGTCTTCAGGAGCAGTTTTGACCTATGAGGTAGCCATCTAATTCTCTGCTTGGAGGGCAAGTTCACATTCCAGGTGCAGGTATTATTAGCTGAGTTCTGTCCTTCAGAGGGAGATAGATTAATCTTAACTTTTAAAGGGAAGTGACAATAACTTTTTAGTTCATTTTGAATCCTAATAGAACTTTGAATAGAACAAAAGGGAAGCAGAGAACACAATACCTCAGCTGAACGCTGTGTATCTGTGTTCCATTACAAATATTGTAAGCCGAGTCGTGCCCTTCAGCTGGAGATGGCCTAACCTTCATTTCTAAAGAGTGCAGAATGCCTCAACTAACTGCGGAGATCTAGTGTGGTATCACTAACAGAAATGGAGTCATGCAGTAAGTGATATTTGTGACTAGTTTCTTTCATGTAGCAAGTTTTCAAGGTTCATCCATGTTGGAGCAGTAGCCATAACGCTTTTCTTCTTAGGACAGAATAACATTCCATTTTATGTATATTGTATTTTGTTTATCTTTTCATCAGGTGATGGATATTTTAATTGTTTCCAGTTCATGTCTATTGTGAATAATTTTGCTATGAACAATCATGTATATATTTTTGTGTGTGGGTATGAGTTTTCATTTCTCTTGGATTTATATACCTAGGAAAAGAAATGCTGGTTCATGGTTCAAACAGCCTGTTTAGGGCATTGAGGAAATGCCAAACTGTTTCCCAAATAAGTTCTACTATTTAACATTCCCACAGGTAATATATGAAGTTTCCAGTATCTTCATATCCTTGCATTATTGAATTTCTTTTTTTATCCCTATTTTAGTGGACATGCAGAGATATCCCGTGGCTTTGATTTGCATTTCTCTAAGAGAGAAATTATGTTGAACAAGTATTTATGTGCTTGTCACTGATAATCTTCGTTGGAGTAATTTATCCAGATTCTTTACCCATTTTAAATTGACTTCTGTGTGTGTGTTTACAAATTTTGAGTTCAAAGAATTCTTTGTATATTCTAGGAACCAGTCTCTTATGAAGCATATGATTTGCAATTTGCTCTTGCATTCCATGGGGTCTCTTTTCACTTTCTTGATAGAATCTTTTCTAGTGCAAAGTTGTGTTGGATTTTATTTATTTTCATTTTATCTTATTTTGGTTTTTACTTTGATATGGTCCTATTTATGTACTTTTTCCTTTTGTTACTTTGCTTTTTATATCATATCTAAGGCACTATCTCTTAACTCAAGAGATATTCGTATGTTTTCCTCTTAAAGGTTTAGAGTTTAGATTTTACATTGAGCTCTATGATCCACTTTGAGTTTGCATGTGAATGTCTAGTTACTCAAGCACCAATTGTCGAAAAGACTCCCCCAACCCCTCATTGAATTGCCATGATTCCCTCATCAAAATTAAAAGTAAGCATTTAATTCTAGACTTTCAAATCTACTCTGTTGACCTGAAAGCACTCATTTCTTCTTTGGTTCATCTATGTATCCTAGTCACCAATTCTGAGAAAATGATAAGTGCTAAACATTTGTGTAAACTTGACTGGGCCAGGATTCTAAGTGGTTTGGCAATTAAGACATAATAATCCTACATGATGAGATCTCATATATTGTAATGAACTCTTTGATGAGAGTTTCTATAAGCAACCAGTCAAATGAAACGAAGTCTCAGAAATGTGGCTTTCTTCCAATACATATTAATGCTATGGAAACACTTGCTTGCTCTTTGCTATGTCTGGATCCTGCATCAGGTTTGTTGCATGACCTTCATTTCTTTGGACTTGAGCTGTAATGCCTACTAATCCTGGGAGTCATTAGCAGCCTGACATTTTATCTGCTGACCTTCTATTTAACAGCCTTTGCAACTAGGACTCTGATGTCTAACCTGCCAAACTTGGGTTCATCAGTCCCTGCAGCTATGAGGGGGTACCCCCCAAAAAAAAAAACAGAAAAAAAATCTCCACTGGGTGGAGCTTTCATAGTATGCATATTTCCCACTGGGTGAGCATAGAACAACTCTCTCTGAGGTAGTACACCGAGTGGCATTGCCTGGGAAGGTTCTCTCTGGTCATAGTGAACCTTTTTAATGAAAGCAGTTTCACTTGAACCTTGTTCTTTGTGATGGTCAATTTATGAGGGGATAAGCTACCCCCCAAAAAAAACCAACCAGAATGTTTTCCACCCCAAAGTTATGCATTTAAATTTTTTATTTTATTTTTTACAAAACAACCTTATCACCTTCAAAATACTCTCCAATACACTTAATTCGTTTGTCAAATCTGTGATTCCATTCTTGGAAACATTTTTCAAGCACATCTGTTTGGATGACTGACAGCACCTCACTTGTTTTTTTCTTCACCTCTTCTATGTCATTAAACTGCTGTCTTTTCATATCCCTCTTTATTTGTGGAATCAAAAAGAAGTCGAGTGGAGCGAGGTCAGGTAAGTCAGGTGTGTGGGACAAGAGACGCATGCTGTTTTTTGCCAAAAATGGTGCACTGAGATGGCTGGTGCATTGTCGTGGGGTCAAAAGCAGGCTACTGTCTGCCACAAATCAGGCTTTTCTTTATCACGCACTGTTATGCAATCTTTTCAGAACCTCTAAATAGAAAGCTTGATTAACAGTCTGACCTGGTAGAAGGAACTCCAAAAGCACTATGGGTGGACATTTTCATCCATTCAGGAAGTTAACAGATGTCCAGAATGAGGTTTGTTATCAATCAACATTTCACCTTTTTTTTTTCTTTTCACCTTTTTGAAACCAGAAAACCACTCGTATACTTGAGTTTTTCCTGTAGTGCTGTCCTTGTAAGCTGTGTTCAACATCACAACAATTTTTGCAGCATTTATCCTGAACAGGAAACAGAATTTCACAGCCGCACACTGTTCTCTTGAATTGGCCATCACAAAATACGAGGTTCAAGTGAAACTGCTTTTATGAAAAAACTCACTGTGACCAGAGAGAACCTTCCCAGGCGACACCACTGAGTACATTAACTCAGAGCAAATTGCTCTATGCATTGCCTAGGGGGAAATGCATACTACAAAAGCTCCACCCAGCAGAGCTTTTTTCTATTTTGGGGGTGGGCACACCCCTTTATATGGACAGATAGATGATAGATAGATAGATAGATAGATAGATAGATAGATAGATAGATAGATATATCTAGGTCTAGATACAGATATATTATACATATATAGATATACAATTCCCTCGTTTTGCACCTATAGAGAACCTAACCTAAGACAAAATATATTGAACATATCTAACCATAATACTATATTATGTTGATACCATCATGAATGAGAGTTAAACTAACCTGTGTCCTGAAGTGAAACTTAATTTTATCTGAATAACAAGATGCCTAGAGTAAAAATTTCTTAGGCACAGGATGAAGCAGCCTTTGTATGTGAAAAATCTAAATTATTTAAGTTGGTCCATGCTTTTTTTTTTTGGTGTCGGGAAACTTTTATTTACACTCTTAAAAAAGAATCAAGAGCCTATAAGTTACTGTGTATACAGAGAATTCCCATTAATGTATACCATATTATACATTAAAATGAAAAATGAAAAAATAGTTATGTTCTTCATTTGAAAATTAATAAAAATTTTGGTGAAATGTCTATTCAGGTCCTTTGCTCATTTGCTTTCTTTTTTTTTAAATAATCATTTTATTAGGGGCTCATACAACTCATCACAATCTGTACATACGTCATCTGTGTCCAGCACTTTAGTACATATGTTGACTTCATCATTCTTATGACACCCACTTTCCACTTGAGCCCCGGGTCCATGCTTTTGAGACTGATCCAGTTTTATATTCGTGGAGGGGCTGATGAGCGATATTGATACGAATTGGCTGCCTAAAGATGCAGGAGTGGTTTAGCTTGAGTCACTTCTCTTAGCAACTAGCTTCTTCATTGAAGTTTAGTGAGGCCAACCACAGACCAGTTTTTCTATGTTTAATCTGATTTTTCATGCCAATGTGTATCAGATATATCCAATTTTTAAAGCCCAGTTTTAACTTCAAGCTGTACTTAACCATCTCTTTCCAAATTATGTCCTTCATGTAGAAACACATTCGATCTGGCACCCCAGCCACATTTTGAGGATCTACAGAGAATTCCTGTGTTAAATTGGCTCAGCCAATTTATTTCTGAGCTATCAATTCTTTTATCAAAGGCAAGGCCATTAACTTCATCATCACAGATGAATAACTTAAACTGTCACTTGATACTAGGAACTGTATATGGAAACTCATTCAATAAAAAGAGTGGAACAATAAAGTATATGAACAAATGAAAATGAAATTTTAGTAAGATGATAAGAAAGTTTAATATAAAGAAGTATACTTCAGCAGTATTGGAAAAAGAAAAGCAAAACAAAATTAGAAATAGAAGGTCCACAAATGAAAATCTCAAGTAATGATAACTTTTGTTTCCCTATTTGTTTTAATCTTTTAACTATGCATGTACCAAATATTCAGGCAATGATTTATACAAGCTACTTTTGCATTTTATCCTTGTATTCATGCAAAACGTAACAGAGACATAAAAAATCTCTGGCTTGCCTAATTTAAGAATATTCCTTAAAGAAAACCAATATTCGAATAAAGGGTTGTCATTCCCAAAGTATATGTTAATCACAGGATAGTTTTTGTTGCTGTTGTTTATAATGTGTGGGTATTTGGACTGCCTCCAAGTATAAATTTACCCATGAGCAGCTGGGATGAATTACCTCCAAAACTTCTAATGACCTGATGGCCCAAGTCAAATTACAGACAATAATTTGAATAATTTAGATAATTATCTGTGACTTAAGATAGAGAAATTTTACAAACTTCAGCCCAAATACTAATCTGCTTACTTCTGTTTAGTATTGCCTTTTAAAGTGATCAAAGAAAAAAAATAAGCCATAATACGCATGTAATACTTCTTAATGGGCTCAATATTCAGCACTACATAATTTAGAAATGAACTTCATAAATACTCACTTGCACATTGTTTTAAGTATAACTCAAGTCTCTAAAACCTTACCAGACCATGTATATGAACACTGGAGACATTACTAATATGAGGGATGTATTTCACACCCTTTTCCTCTGACTTGCTTGTGCCAGTTACATGGGTCTTTAAGGTCTTACCTGGTCATTTTTGTTTGGATAACTAGTGGTATCTGATTTGGCTCCTATTTGCCTTTGGACTTGTTCGTTAATGGTAACTCATGTTTTCTTCTATCGCACACAGGGTTACTATGAGTCAGAACTGACTCGATGACAACCACAAATATAATGAAAGCCACTTGAAGGTGGTGCCTCACCACTGTCAAGGCTGATATGATGAACAAGACATAGGTGATATCTTCTCAGCCTTCTAAACCTATGAAGTCTCTTTGGATTGTGTGTAGTACTTTGTCATGTTGGTCCTAAAAAGGATAACCACATAATCTATTGTCCAAACTGGGTATGAAATGCAGAAATAGCCAATAGGAGAATCAGGAAAACTGGAATTTTCCAGAGCAAAATGAGGAATAGGCTCCTACTACTACTAGGCCCGTGTTGCTGGGATTCTCATTTCTCAAAGTACCTTGTGAAAGAAAACACTGTCATATTCTGCCTACATCTCTGGTATCAATCAGCTTATAGAAACGTTGTAGGCCCCATGATAGGTGAATAATAATTAAGCAAGGACACTAATGTCTTCTCTTTTCTATTTGACCTCAAATTCCCCTATAAAACACGAAGCAGCCTTTATACTTTTCTCTTCTTTAATCTGAAATTCTTATAATAAAAATTGCCTCCTGGGAGTGCTCAATCCATAAGCTCTTCATGTCTATCCGGGCACAGCTCAATTCTCATTTATGGTTAAGAGGATCCCCTTTAACTTGAATCAAAAATAAGCATAGGTATAAAATCTCAGATTCATGCATTTTCAAATAAGGGCTCCATTGATCTATGTGCCTGTTTTATCTATGGACAGAAAAGCCGATGCCAAGGAGCACAGCAAAGGAAGAAAAGAAGGATGAAGTGAGGAAAAGAGAGACTGAGAGAGGAGGAGAATAGAAAAAGCATTCTCCCAAATCCCCAAACTCAACTCAACTCATCAAGGTAGTTTTTAAGAAAAATGTTGACTAGAAAACCTTGAGCCACTTATTAGTTTTCAGAGTGAAAACTTTTGAACCAAAAATAGACAAATAAATATTACTTTGTATTCTTTTCAGCACACTGATGATATTTTGCAGTGTGATGGATTGAAGTTGTTTCAGATATTCCACAATTTCAGCGATTTTAACCCACTGAGACTCTATTCAGATAAAAGGATCAATCTAAATTCTGATGGTTAAGAATTGCATGTGCCACTTCTCAATCATATTTCAATAAATCAACTCAATAAACCAAATAATTCCAAAGCATTTTTGTCCTATCTCACCCCTTTGGATCTGGGTTTCAGTGGGACCAAGGTTTAATCCCTCTTTAACATAAAGAAGAAAGCAAATATAAACAGAACCCTTAAGATAAAAATCAGTGAAATTGTCATATCATATTTTGGATTTTAGGGTTTGAGACAGTTATAAAGAAACATTTGCACATATCCACCATCCATTAGGGATTATGGAATCTAATATAGTCCATCTGTTTTTTTCCCTTTCTCTATATTATCAAGAAGATCTGAATAAAATAAAGTTTCTTCTTCTTTTGTATCCATCAGTGAATATGGCTTATATTAAATAACTCAAAATTCTATCCCTAATCAGTCCATTTTGTTGAAAGCAGGAAGAGAAACAGGTGTGTTTTAAAACAAATGGTTTTTACAAAGCCTTGTGAATGATGGTTCACAAAGACGGTCAAAACAGCATCTCCCATGCAACATGTCCTTTAGTAACAGAACTTTAACCCTCCTTCCGATAAGAAGTTATCCCCTTGAATATAGGCTGGTCCTCTAACTTTCTTTGACACATGGCATTTAGCAGCAAACATTGAAGCAAGATTTTATGAAGACTTGCAACCTCCATTTGTACCCTCTTAAGTTTTGGGAAACCTTGATTACCATGCCATAAAGGAATATTAGAGGTCCTGGTTAGATATATCAACCATTGTACATGTGAGTTAAACCATCCTGAGTCATTCAGCCCAAGTTGAGTCTTTTGATGGTTGCTGCCATGTAAATGATCTCAACCAATATATATGAAGTAGAAGAACTAGCAAAGTGAACTCTACCAAATTACAAAAGGGTAAGAATATAAATGCTTGCTGAATTTGGCCAGGTGAGGGTGGGGGGGTGATGCAGCTTGTTATGTCAGCATAGAAAATGGGCATCAACAAAAATCAAGCCAGTTGCTATTGAGTTGATTCTGACTCATGGTGGCATCATGTGATATAGAGTATAACTATGCTCCACTGAGTTTTCAAGGCTAAGACCTTTCAGAAGAATATTACCAATCTTTCTTTAAATGTCACTCTGTGTAGGTTCAAACTGCCTACCTTTCAGCTAGCAGTTGAGCACTTAATTATTAGGCCACTCATAAACTCTTATTGAATAGCTTTCTCACTCACTTCCATTGAGTCGATTCTAACTCATAGTGACCCTATAGAATAGGATAGAATTGCTCCTGTGAGTTTCCAAGACTGTAACTCTGTGGGAGTAGAAAGCTTGATCTTTTTCCCTAGGAGTGACTTCTGAACTTGCATTTTGCAACCCAATGCCTAGTCATTTAACCACCAGGGTTCCTTTTAAAAACTTTACAAAGTCATTATTTTGCTTACATGTCAAGTGCTGACACATAGCTTTGTTACTATTTTGATGGGAAAGAACAGAAGTTGCCAGGGATTTAAAAGAAGTGAGAGGTTAGAAGGGAAGAGAGGGCAGGTTAGTTTCCTGCTAGTTTCTTCATTGAGGAGCCATGGCTTGGCAGTAGTTTTGTTCCTTTACTGAAGGCCACATCTCCTGTTCTCTGTTTTTCTATCCTTAGAGGTCTCACTGGGCTCTAGTAATGGCTTCTTCCACTTTTCCCCTTAGGCTTCAATTAGGGCTCTCTATTCTTTAAGTGTTTTACCAACCTTTTATAGCTTTCCTTAACCTTGCGCACATTTGATAAGAGTGCTATATTAAAATTGTTTAATCATTTATTTGGGGGTATGCCTTCTACAAAGTTATTGGAATATGGAATTAAAAGATAACTGTTTTTTTTCTATGATTACTTTTGAAGCCCCCTTGTATTTTCTTCCAGGATTTTGATACAGATCAAATGCCTGCTTTACATTTAAATGTAGAAATACTATAGTCATTTAAACATAAGATATCACAAGTGGAAATCATGTTCATTGCTGCAAACCAATCCGCCAATGGTTACTCTTCCTAATGTATTTCTAATTCTAAAACAATAGAATCACCTTTCATCAAGTTACTAATAGCCAAACCTAAGTATTCATCTTGACATTTTGCCAATCCCTCATATCAATATTCCAACAATAACCAAGTTATTATTGTTATTAAATTCATGTCCAGTCACCATATCACTTGCCCAAGCATTGTACAACTCCCACTTACTAACCCTACCTCCACTTAATTGTATCCCAACATTCTCTTTTTCAGTTTAGTAAGACTCCTCAACATTTCAAATTAAAAATATGATCACATAACCTCCTTTCTTAAAACTCTTGAAATATATACAAAGGGGCTTCAAAAAGTTCATGTAAGAAACGCACATTATCTTTCAATTCAATTTTC
Source organism: Echinops telfairi (assembly GCF_000313985.2). Taxonomy (NCBI): domain Eukaryota; kingdom Metazoa; phylum Chordata; class Mammalia; order Afrosoricida; family Tenrecidae; genus Echinops; species Echinops telfairi. Next base: position 191,233 of record NW_022103948.1, read on the forward strand.
CAACACACTTTTTAAGCCTTCGTGTGTGTGGCTGGTGGTGCGGTGTGCTAAGCATTTGCACTGCTAAATGAAAGGTCAACAGTTCATAGATCTATAGATCTATGAGCCTACATTTATAGGTTTAGTATTAAGGTAGCAGAAGGACATTGGGCCTCCACTCAAGTACTCCCTCAA
>NW_022103948.1:192313-206267 GCF_000313985.2 Echinops telfairi
ATGAGGCTGTCTTGCTCCCATAAAGATTTTAGTCTTGGAAATCCTTAAGAAGTAGTTCGACTCTGTTCTATGGGGTCACTATGAGTTGGAATAAACTTGATGACAATGGGTTTTGTGTCTGTGTGCATGTGTAAAGTTATAAAAAGACCAGAATAGACTCACACACAGAGAAGGAAAAACAGTTGCCCTGTGAAAATCCATCCTAAGTCAAAGATCCATAGAATACCCGAAACTATCCACAAAGCACACTTATTTCTTTTAATTAAATTAATCATTTTATTGGGGGGCTCTTACAAATCTTATATCAACCCATCATTCAATAGTATTAAGCACACTTGTGCATATGTGGCCATCAACATTTCCAAAACAATTTCTTTCTACTTGAGCCCTTGGTATCAACTCCTCTTTTTTTCCTCTCCCACCCTTGTGAATCCTTGATCAATTATATATTATTATTGCTATTTCATGTCTTACTCTCTCCGTTGTCTCCCTTTACCCACCTTTCTGTTATCCGTACCCCTAGGGAGGGGCTATATTTCCAAACTTATGATCAGTTAACCCTTTATTTCCCCCCCTCCACCATCTCCCCCCGTCCCCACCATCCCCCTACCCTCATGATATTGCTACTCTCACTACTGTTCCTGAGGGTTTTATCTGTTCTGAATTCCATGTGTCAATAGCTCTTACCTGTATCAATGTGAAGCACAGAATTCTTCAAGGACTGGTTAGAGAAATGTATAGACCTCGCTGGAGGATATGTTGAGAAACAATAGCTTCACATTTTTATATTTTTTGTTTAATTAAAAAATGTCTATTATCTTTATAGCAACACGTTTTGACTTACCCTTGTGTGTGTATGTGTGTGCAAAGAGTTTAAAATAACACTTTACAGAAAATACAGGTCAAATACTTTAACATGGTGCGATGATTAATTTTAGGTGGCATCTTGACTAGTCTATGGTTCCCAATTGTTTGGTTAAATGGTAGTTATGCAGCCAAAGTACAGTGTTGCCAATGAAAAACATGACTTATACCCACAGGCAATGTAATAATGTTTTACTCAGATAAAGAAGAGATAAAGCAAGTACACCTTCCCTGTGGCAGTGGTCCTCCATGGCCAGCAGGTTCCTTCTCTGTGGCTGGCTCAGGAGTGGTCTTCTGTACACACCCCTCTTGTACCACAAATGAGAGACCCCATTTCTTCTCTACTAAGAACAGATACAGAAACTGTGGGGTTGACCAGGTGCCATGTAATATACATGTGCAGAGCATTAAAAAATGCTGTGCGTGTATTCAGGAAGGAAGTTTTCTCAGTAAGGAAAAAGAAATTATGTGTGTGAGAAAGAGACTCAATCCCACTTTTTCGTCATGGTCCAAGGCTTCTGCTTAAGCAGTCTAGGTCATGCAACAGACTGCTCTCCTGTTCTCACACGAGTCTAGTTGGTATTGTTCATGAGTTGCATTGGGCTTAAATCAGTTGGCCTCTGGTAGAGCAGATACTTTCCATGAGGAAATGCGATGTGATGCGATGCGATGCACTGACCTCCTGTAATGTAATCTAAGGTAATATAAACAACCAAACCATGGAGGTCCTACAATGGGGTCCCATTTTGATAATAACTCCATGGCCAATTTGTTCTGATATAAGTCATATACCTCATTAACATTTTTTCTACTTTTCATATGACTGCATTTTAGTTTCATTATCTTTATAAATCCAATCTTTGTCTTAAAGTGTTATAAACATTATGTATAAAGTCACAGGCATGAGAGTACCAGCAAATTGCTGTAACATTGTATGTAGGACATATAATTCCAAGATGGACACAGACACACCCTAAATATGATTATGTTGGGTCACACTCAAATACATGGTAAATAGGGGACTACCTGTATATCTGCTTTATATAGAAACTAGAATAAATAACACAAACACAGGGCACGGCAAATACCCTGGGAGGATTTTCCATAAGTCGAGGAACCAAGGTAGACCTGGAACTACCTACAAGGAAACACTCAATATGACTGAGAAATTGCTTTAGAGCTTTAGCTTTAGTTCCAAGTTGTGAGAACACTGCTGATCTTCAAAGACACTTGTGGTGTTTCTGTTACAGAAACATTGAGATGCGTGGCTGGCCTACTGGGTCTTCTGTGATCTGAACCTGCTTACCTCTCCATTTTCTCTCTTATTGCTTCCCCAACTCTAGCCTATGCCAAGAGCCATACTAAAGTCCTTTTGTTCTTGGAAGGCACCACACTGCCTCTTGATTCTGTGTCACTATAACTTATTCCTCACATTTAGAACAATCTGCCTCTCGGCTGTACTTGGATCATTTCTTTCTCCAGCTTTCATTTCACTGTCAGGAAGCCTTTCCTTACATTCTCAGACTGAATATATCATTTCTTGTGCTCCAGATGTAGTGCTGAATAATACCTCGATTGTGGCCATAATTGCATTATTTTGTAATGTGTTGTATGTTTTCCTATTAGGCAATAAGCCAAAAGAGGTTAAGAATCCAGTCTATTTTGTTTACCTTTGTATCAAAAGCATATAGCACATAACTATACTTACCAAAGCAAATAGATAAAACATATTTGTTTAAGGAAATTAATTTGATGATGAAATGAATTACTATTTTGAACTCTAAATCACACAACTAGATTAGTTCCATCAATTTCATGACAAATATATATATATAAATTTTTTTTCCCGACAGCTCTGAGGAGATTTTAACTGCCAATTTTAGGTTAATTATAGTGAGTCAAATGCATGCACTGACTAAGGGAACTATTATTCTAAGGGCCATTATTCTAATTGCTTGCAGACTTTTCTTTATAGGTTTACCACCTAAGCATGATTCCTTAAATAACATCTTTGGTTTTATTTGATAAATTGATTCCTAAAGAATTGTTTGCTGTTGTTGTTGTTAATGGTTTTCCTAGACCAAAAATTTTAATTTATAATGAGGTCAATACTAATATTACATACATGTTTCAATCTGATCATTGTTTTCAATAGAGAGATTTCACTAGTAAAGTATTCGTTAACATAAGAAATGGGAGATTTTTATGAGGTTGCTTCCAATAGTTCATTGAAAAAAATTATGATAACAACTAAAACTTCTCCCATTTTTTAAAATACTTTCATTGGCGGCTCTTACATTTCTTATCCATACATTCATCAAGTGTGTCAAGCACATTTGTACATATGCCACCATCATCATTTTCAAAGCATTCTCTTCCCACTTGAGCCCCTGATATCAGCTCCCCATTTTTTCACCCTCCCTCCCCGACTCACCCTCCCTCACGAACACTTGATAAGTTATAGATTATTTTTTTCCATATCTTACATCGGCCTCTGACGCCCCTCACCCAATTTTCCGTTATTCGTCCCCCTGGGAGGGGGTTCTACATTGATCCTTGTGATCCATTCCCCCTTTCTCCCCACACCCTCCCATAATCCTCCTGGCATCTCTACTCTCCTTGTTGGCCCTGAGGGGTTTATCTATCCTGGATTCCCTGTGTTTCAGGCTCTTATCTGTAGCAGAGTGCATGCTCTGATCTAATCCGATTTGTAAGGTAGAATTGAGGTCATGATAGTGAGGTGAAGAAAGTACCAAAAAGCTAGAGGAAAGTTGTGTGTTTCATTGGTGCTATACTGCACCCTGACTGGCTCATCTCTTCTCTGTGACCCCTCTCTGAGGGGATGCATGACAAATATTTTATGGACTTTAATGTATGCATGGGATTTACAAAGATTCTGTTCTAGATTCATTAGGGGGGCAATTTATGACACATAAAAATACAGTGAAACCTATGACAGCTAGAATTCATAGAGCTGTCTTTGTCTTTGTGGCTCTCACACCTTTGGCAGGGAGCAGATTTACCACTTTTCTATGGTTTGTTTTAGTGAAAAGTATTCACATTTTCTTTCTTTGACAGGTTTGTGCTTAGTTTCCAGTTTATGGGGATTTTACAATAACTCTGTTTTTTCCCCAGTAGGTTATTCCAGGGAAAAATCCAACACTCCTTTTTATATCCATCTAATACCAACTTACTGAGAGAGAACCAGAATTTTTTACCAGATGGTACAATTGTATATAAATTCCAGTTGATATAATAAATTGTTGTTGTTAGGTACCGTCAAGTTGGTTCAGACTCATAGCAAATCTCTGTAAAATAGAATAAAACACTGTCTGGTCCTACAATTGCTATTTTTGAGCCCACTGTTGCAGCCACTTTATCAATACATCTCATTGAAGGTCTCCGTCTGTTTTTGCTGACCACCTACTTTGCCAAGTATGACATCCTTCTCCAGGAAATGGTCTCTCCTTATACCACAATCCAAAGTAGGTGTGATAAAGCCTTCTTATTCTTATCTCTAATGTACTTTCTGGTTGTACTTCTTCCAAGACAGATTTGCAGGTTCTTCTGGAAGTCCACAATATATTCAATATTCCTTACCAATAGCACAATTCAAATGCATTTATCCTCCTGTGGTCTTCCTTACTTACTGTCTGGCTTTCACATGCATAGGAAACAATGTGTGCTTGCATCAGGCACACATCGTAGTCTTCAAGGTGATATCTTTGCTTTTTAACACGTTTAAATAGGATTTTCCCAATGCAGCAGATTTATGCAATGTAGTGTGTTGTTTGATTTCTTGACTGCTGCTTCCTTGAGTGTTGATTGCTGATCCAAGTAAAATGAACTCCTTGACAACTTCAGTCTTTTCTCTGTTTACCAGTAGGTTGTGCATTGGTCCATTAGTAAGGATTTTTGTTTTCTTTACATTTCTTTTAAATCCATACTGAAAGTTATAGTCTTTCATCTTCATCAGGAAGTGTTTCAATTTCTCTTTTCTTTGAGCAAGCAAACTTGTTTCATCTGCATCTCTCAGATTGTTAATGAGCCTTCCTCCAATCCTGATACTTCATTCTTCGTCATATAGTCCAGCTTCTCAGATTATTAGTTCAGCATACAGCTTGACTAAGCAGGGTGAACAGACACAACCCTGACAAATACCTTTTCTGATATTGAACCTTGCTGAATGACTGCCTCTTGGTCTATGTACAAGTTCCACGTGAGCAAAATGAAGTGTTCTTGGAATCTCATTTTCTCAATGTGACTATCGTTTGGTATGATCCATAAATTGAATGCCTTTCTATAGTCAATAAAACACATGTAGACATCTTTCTGATATTCTGTTCTCTGCTTTCAATCAAGATCTATTTAACATCAGCACTGGTATCCCTTGCCCCACATCTTCTTCAGAATCCAGTTTGAATTTCTATTAGCTCACTATCTCTGTACTGCTACAGCTGCTTTTGAATTATCAGCAGCAAAACGTTTCTTGCATGTGTTATGAATTACTGTATATACTTATGTATAAGCACATTTTAGTGCCGTTTTGTGGTAAAATTAGGTACCTCAGCTGATATTTGGGTCGGCTTATACTCGAGTATATAGGTATGTTATTTGATCGTTTCTCCATTCTGTTGCATAATCTTTGTTCGGAATGGGCACAAATATGGAGCTCTTCTAGTTGGTCAATCAGGTAGCTGTCTTCCAAATATTTTTTGGCATAGGTAAGTAAGTGCTTCCAGTGTTCATCAGCTTGTTGAAACATATTCCTTGGTAGTCTGTCAATTCCTGGCTTGTTTTTCAGCAATGCCTTCAGTGCAACTTGAACTTCTTTCAAGTTAACTACTTTTAAGTTCTTGATCATATGCTATCTCTTGAAATGGTTGTAATTTGACTCATTCTTTTGGTATAGTGACTCTGTATGGTCCTTCTATATCAAGTGTTGTTTAATATTTTGCCCATAGAATTCAATAATGTAACTCTCTTGTTTGATTTTTTCCTCTAGGCTTGATTTTTTCCTCTTTCTTTTAGCTGTATTAATGTTGAGTATATTCTTCCCTTTTGGTTTTCTAACTCCAGGTCTTTTCACATTTCAGTGTAATATTTACCTTTGCTTTCTCAAGCTGCCATTAGAACTTTTCTGTTTAGCTCTTTATACTTCATAACATCTTCCAGTTGCTTTAACTTCATTATGTTCAAAGACCTTTATCTTTCTTCATATATAATGTAGTTGATGTCACCTCACAATGTATCTAGCCTTAAGTTATTAGTTTCCAATGCATCAAGTCCATCTATTCTTGAGACATCTCTATATTCAAGTGGGATAGACTCAAGGGTGTATTTTGACTCTGGTGGACTTGTTTTCATTTTCTTCAGCTGCAAACTGAGCTTCATATTGATGAGGAATTGAGGGCCTCTTCCACGGTCAGTCCCTGACCTTATTTGGGCTGGCAATCTTGAGCTTCTCCATCATCTCTTTCCACAGAGGAAATAGATCTGAGCCTTGTGCATACTCTCTGACCAGGTTCACATGCATAGCTGCCATTTTTCTAGTTAGAAAAGCATTTTCAAAATAAATAATTTATTTTGCAAAATTCTATAATGTAATCTCCAGTGTCATTTCTATAATAACTTATACTAAAACCCCAAGTCCCACCACTATTGAATTGATTTCAACTCACAGCAATCCTATATAGGGTTTTCAAGGCTGTAATCTCCTTACAGGAGCAGGTAGCCTCCTCTTTCTCCTATGAAGCAGTTGGTGGGTTTAAATAGGTGACCTTTGGGTTAGCAATCTAATACTTACTCAACAGTACCACCAAAGCACCACATAATATATAGACATAATAAATATACCATAATAAATCACCCACTCACTGTCACTGAGTCTATGTCTACTCATAGCTGCCCTATAGGACAGGGTACAACTGCCCCCGTGAGTTTCTGAAACTGTGACTCTGCTGGAATAGAAAGTCTTGTCTTTCTTTTGAAGAATGACTAGTGGTTTTGAATTGCTTACCTTGCAGTTAGCAGGCCAACATGCAACCACTATGTTACCAGGGCTCCTACTATAATAAATAGGAAGGCACATCTTTTATAACAATATTTGAATTACTTGGGCCATAGGATGTTTCAGTCTTCATACTCCCACTCTGATGTACTGCTCCATTCTCCCATACCTTGGCCTAGCAAGTTCATTCCATTTCAGACATTTCAACTTGAAGAGCTGCTTCCAACCTCATTCCAACAGGCTCCCTGTGCATTATAAACTGGAGGAGATGAAGTCAATTCCTTATGAAATTCTCATATCAGCAAGAAGTTGTTCTGTGTATCATCTTCCCTTGATCTGTACTCACTTCACTTTGGGTATTTAGACCTGTCATAAACCTTCTCCCATAACCACTGAACTAAAAGATAGATTTTAAATATTGGTTATTAGGCTGGAATATTCGACCATTGAGTGGCATGTAACTAATGAGATCCACTATCTCCAAAGTGTATTGAAGTTCAGCTGAACATTGAGTGAGCTATCCTGGGATCTCACCTTTGTGGTGCATCACCAAATGAGAGTAATGAGTGGCCTAGTATCTTGCCAAAGAGTATGGATGGACAAAGGGAAATTTAGGTATGTATATTTTAGATTAAGTCTATCAATTCCACTTATTGTCTACAAAGTTCCTTCTGCTTAGCGGTCATTCAATAAAATAACAAGTGAAATTTGATGATTTCTCTCTTCTTGCATTTTTTCACGTGAATGATAGAGAAAAATGCCTGTCTACATTCTAGGCTGAGTACTTGCCACAGAAAACAACTCTAAATAGCTAACCCTTGATCATTTAGAAGTCTACCACTGAAGCGATATATTTGATAGTACTCCATTCCAAATGACAGTGCAGTGGTATAGGAAGTGACGTAAGTACAATTCTTGGCAAGTACAATTTCGAAGTTTTGAAAGTCAATCACGGTGCAAGGAAATGAAGTCTCTATACACCAATCCCAAGAACTTGAGTTCTGAAAAGTCTTGATACATCTGACTTGAATTTCTTCTACCATTTTGGTGCCAATCACCTGGGCCCAGATTAGTTCTAAAGTCTTCTCTCTCATTAAGTGACTAGAGTCATAAGGTTACATTCTCCCACACAAGGAGCAGCATGTTAGTGACAATATTGATATTTTCCTTCATATTTGTTACTCGTCACTGGAGTGCTTAGCTGAACCCAGAGTGATTCCATCCAGTCTACTCTAATTACACAATAACTATTCTAGGTTATACAATTAAGGCCTTTTAGAGATCCTGGATCTTAGAGAAGATCTATTGCCTCTTTCTCTCCCACCCTCCCTTAACTAGAAACTAGTCTGATGTTCACTTCCCTACAGCTGAAGTAATTATAATTTCCCTAATGGCAGCTGTTTGATGGTTACCATGGACACTATATCAGAAGAATTCCTCAATATTTCACAGGTATCCCCTTACAAGTACATTTTATCTTTCAGAGTCCCACAGTGGTCCATTTCTCTTAGAAAATGCAATGTTTTAATTGAGCATGGTGTGGTACAAGTACAAAACGCAGCTATCTCTCTGTGACACTAAGATCAGATGTGTAATGAATGTAGAACTTCCCGGTAGTGAGTATAGCTACCTTTCACTGCCATGTGGCATATTCTTTTATTGCTGGTAAGTTTTTCTGTGAGCGGACTCTTTCCATTCTCTACTTGAAAAGGCCCCCTCAAACTTGACAGTGATAGATCATTTTAAGTCAAGAATAGTGACTTATTTCTCTTTAGCTTGAGAGGCACAGTCTGTGTGGATAATGAGGGACTGAGTGCGGGCATGATAATTTATGACAGGGTTCTGTATCAGCCACCTATTATGTCACCTCATGTCCTATTGATTTCACTCACCTCACTTGGCCACTGATTTTCACTTCCTTGCTGAACACACACATAGCAGTCACTGCTGCAGTTACCAATTGTGTGGGACTTCACGCTAGCACAACCTGACAATGTCTAACCTCATTCTTTTGCAGTGTGCCTCTGGTCTCCTATGTGCAACGTTCCTGTCATTTCCAGAAGTGAGACAACAGAGTGATCTGAAATGGTAGAGGAGTTGACACCAACAGGAAAATAACTAACACAAAAGCCATGGGAGACAATGAATATATTTTTCACTATTCTTCCTTCTAATCAATTTTTCTGAGACTCGGAAGGTCATAAGGCTTCTCTCAAGAGAATTCACTGTGACTGCCTAATAAAGTGTATCTCATGCCAAGTGGAAATCAACTTAATAACCCATTCTTATATTGCCTTTTCCATATATTCATGTTTTGTCTCCCCTGTACTTGCTTGCTTTAGATTGCATCCCCTGATAATCTAGTAACCTATCATATTTTCCTTTAGCTTTGCTTTTTCAGGAACCTAAATTAAGGGACCCCTGGTGGCATAATGGGCTATATTTTGGGCCACTAAATGAACCTGCCAGCTTCTCCCTGGAGGGTTTCTGCTCCCATAAAGATTCACAGAATCAGAAACCCAAAGGGGCAGTTCTACGCCTGTCCTATAGGGTTGCTATGAGTCAGAAAAAACTCAATGGCAGTGGGGTGGTGGTTGTAGACTACGAGAGTTGAAATCAGTAGTGGCTCCACAAAAGGAAAGATACTCCAGAAGGATTTTTTTTGAGTGGGATTATTAACCTTATTGATGCTAATAGGATGTGATTTCTGGGTGTGGATGGCATGCTACTAACCTATGTCATACATTGGCATCTTAAATAAAAGGATTTTTTTTTCTGCCTCTGACTAATTGGGATGAACTGCAGGTAGACGATGAGGCTTTGGGATATTTGGTTGCTATGGCAATCGAACTGTATGAGGCCAAAGATAATTTAGAGTGATTGTAGAATAGACTGCTTTCTGTTAATAGAATTGAAAGACCGGCAAAAATGAAATGAAAGTCTCAAGAAAGACAACTGACAATGTATGATATGCTGTAAGAGCCAGAAGGACTCTAATTTCCAGAAGGGCAGGCAGGCCCAGCTCTTGCTCCCAATAAACTGTTAAACATAGACAATAACACACGTACACATATCACACGTCATACATCACACATTCATTTATATTGTGGAAAGTATTATGAACACTGACTGCATATTTTATTGTATTAAGGAACTATTGTTCATTGTGGGCACTATAAAGTAGTGATAGTTTAAAATATTCCTGTCCCTTTGAGCTATATTAAACCACTTACAAAAGAAATAATGGTGTCAAGAATTGTCCACAAAATAATCAGATGGGGAATGGGTGGAGTTACAGATTAAAATAATTTTTTAGGACTGGGGAAGTTGGCCGCCTATTAGGTAGATCATGCCCGGAGCTCCGAGGAGATCGGTGAGTGGGGAGAGTTGGGGGCGAAGTAGGGGTACCAAATTTGTCTGTTCGATTCCCAAGACCACTCAGAGCATCTCTCGGATCCAGAGATGGACTCCCACCCATAGCCAGGGCTCCGCGCGCGGACACTCGGGGTCTCAGGTGAGGCGCTCGTGCACCCACTCGGCCGGGACCCGTGCCACAAGGCAGCTAGGTGCATGGTGGAGTTTGAACCCGCCCGCCTTGGTGCTCCATGCAAAACCACCAGTCAGGAGCCCCCACCCCGCCGCAGGGAGCTGGGGCCCGTGTGTGTGCTCCAATCAGCAAACCTCCCCACCCACTGCAGATTCGGGCCCCACCTGGACACCCCTTGTGGTCCAACAGGCCAGACCCCTCCCCACCTTCTCACCGGAGGGGCACGCCCGGCGCCACAGCCAGGCGGAAGTTAGAGTCTGAGGACCTGCCTCTTGGCTCCGCACAAACAGCCAATCAGACCTTCCCACATTCTCAGAGGTTGCAGCCCAAAGGAGCGCTCCCCATCACTGCACTCCTTGCAGATCCGCCAGCGAGCCCTCTCCCTGGGCCTCACCACCCACCCGCTCCCCTCTACATGCTCACACCCCATGCACGGGGACACACACACACACACACACACGCACAAGGTGATCCGCATCCTGCCACACCGCTGCTGGCACAATTTTTGCAGCTGCAGCATAGGAACCCAAGTTTTGGGGGCTTTATCACTGCATTCTTCCTTCTCCCTGCTCACTCTGTCTCACCCTTTGGGCTCCAAGAGGTGCATTTGCACACCAGACACGGCCCCTCTCCCATCTGCCTACCTGAGGGAAGTTCCCCTAGCCATAAACAGATCACCAAATCCCCAACCTATCCCCTAAATACACTTCCCTGCACTGGGGCCAATACTTTCTATCAGACCACAGCTTGCATAGCTACAACCTCCCAAAGAGAGCTCAGGGTTCTGAGACACCTGGGAAAATGGCACCAAGTGCCTACAAATCGAACACAAAACAGCAAGTTGCTTCCACAGCTTCAACAAGAAAAGAGAAACAAAATCCAATGCTAGCGAACCACCTAGACCTAACAGCAGTCATAGAAATGGCAGAGGTTGACCTCCCACAGAAAGAAATCTTCAGAATGCTGCTTGGAGCTATACAGGACATGAGGGAAGCATTACAGAAAAAGGATTAAATGATAGAGGAATTAAAGGCTATGCACCAAAAGGAAATACAGGAGTTAAAGGGCGAGATAACAAAAACTAACAGCAAACTCATGGACTTCGCTCAGAGAATTGAGGAGGCTGATACCCGCACCAGTGACCTAGAGGATTCACAAGCAGAAATTAATAATCGTGAGAAAAAGTCTAACAAGGCCATCAGAGAAGCTGAAGAAAACCTCAGAGCTATGTCTGATGCTATAAGAAGGAAAAATCTCAGAATTATTGGCGAGGAGGAAGAATTCAGATCAAGGAAACCAACATTCAAAATAGTGATGGAATGCTTGGAAGAAAACTTTCCTAACTTAATGAACGAAAACCAGCCAACTATTCAGGAGGCTGAAAGAACGCTAGCTAGACTGAATCCTCAGAAGAAGTCACCAAGAGATATAGTTGTTAAACTATCCAGCTATGAGGAAAAGGAGAGGATTATGAGAGCAGTTAGAGAAAAACAGGAAACCACATATAAAGGCAAACAGATAAGAATATGCTCAGACCTGTCAGCAGACACTATGAAGAAGAGGAGACAGTGGAGCAGCATATTCCAAAAATTTCAGGAAATTAACGCAAACCCAAGAATACTGTATCTCGCCAGATTATCGATCAAAATAGATGGACAAGTGAGAGTCTTCCCAGACAAAGAAAGCCTCAAAGAATATGGTAAAAGGAACCCAGCACTACAAAAGATCCTCACTGACACAGTATGAGCAGAAGAACAACACTCACCAAGCACATACAAGGGACCACCACACAGAACAACTCCACCCAGAGACCATCAAAGGGAAAACAGCCCCGAAGATAAAACTGGCACAAAGATGGAAAGAAGGCAGGAATGAATCGGAAACACACATATACACAATCCACGGTAAAGAAATGGAGGTAGGAAAACACCCAACACAAGAGAGATAAAATGACATCACATGGTCCACAGATAGATGTAATAACCCTGAATATTAATGGTTTTAACTCCGGCCTTAAGAGACAGAAGCTAATCGACTGGCTTGGAAAACACAAACCCTCGATCTGCTGCCTACAGGAAACACATCTCAACATTACAGATAAAAACAGGCTGAGAATCAAAGGATGGAGACAGTATCAGTCAAGCTCTAATTCAATAAAAGCAGGGGTTGCAATCCTAATCTCAGATAAAGTTGACCTCCAAGTGCAAACCATAAAAAGAGATAAGGCTGGGCATTATATAATGCTCAAGGGAACATTACAGAAAGAACCAATAAGCATTCTAAACATTTACTCGCCAAATAAGCATCCAGCAAAATATATCAAGCAAACACTTCAAAGGCTGAAAAAAGAAATCACAGCTTCAATAATTAGAGTAGGTGATTTAAATACACCGCTCTCTGAGAAAGACAGAACACTCAGAAAGAAACTCAACAAGGAGACCACAGATCTCAACACTACAATTAGACAATGTGACCTATAGATATCTACAGAGTTCCACCCAAACAAAAAGGAATTCACATTTTATTCTGCTCCCCATGGCACATTTTCTAAAATAGACCACATGCTAGGGGATAAGTCAAATCTACATAAACTCAAGCACATTGATATCATACAGACCTCTCTCTCTGACCACTGTGCCATAAGATTGGAAATAAACCAAAGGAAGATAAAGAAAGTAAGGGCAAACCATTGGAGAATGAATAGCTCTCTATTGCAAAAGGAGAGCGTTCTGGCTCAGATCAAAGATGAGATTAGGAAATTTATAGAAACTAATGAGAATGAAAACACAACATACCAGAACTTATGGGACACAGCAAAGGCAGTCATCAGAGGTAGTCTCATAGCATTACCTGCACACATAAAGAAGGAGGAGAGGCATGATTGATACACTGACACAAAATTTACAGCAACTAGAGCGGAGTCAGCAAGAAAATCCAACTAATAGAAAAAGAAAAGAAATAAGAATTAGGTCTGAGATTCAGAAGAGAGAAAGCAAGAAAACTATGGAAAAAATCAATGCTGCTAAAAGTTGTTTCTTTGAACGAATAAAGCGAATCAACAGACCTCTCATGAACTTGACCAAAGAAAGGAAGGAACGCATTTCAATAGCAAAGATGAGGGATGAAAGAGGGAATATTACAATGGACCATAGTGAAATCAAAATGATAATTATACAGTACTATGAAGGACTGTACTCCAATGAATTAAAAAACTTGGAAGACATGGATGAATTCTTGGAAAAACAATCCCTTCCCAGATTATCCCCAATGGCCATCAAAGACCTCAACAGACCCATATCAGCACAAGAAATAGACAAGGCGATAAGAAAATTAAAAACCAAGAAGGCCCCAGGACCAGATGGTTTCACAGATGAATTTTATCAAGCATTCAGGGAAGAACTGACACCAATCCTACACAAAGTTTTCCAGAACATATAAGATGGCAAACTCCCAAATTCCTTCTATGAAGCTAGTATAACTCTGATACCTAAACCAGGCAAGGATCCCACAAGAATTGAGAACTACAGACCAAT
>NW_022103948.1:211301-214067 GCF_000313985.2 Echinops telfairi
TTTTATATGCATTGATAATTTTGGAATCTTGGTAATGAGTACCTGGACTTCATTTTACTATCAAATCTACATTTATACATATTTGATAATTTCCACAATATATGTATGCATAATTATTTTACAAATCTGGTCCAGGATTTGATTACAGGTGAGCAGAGTTAAAAGTGAGACTTGGCATGCAACATCCATAGTCCCTTATGACAAAGTTAGGACCTTAATTGGAAGAATGTGGTCCTGAAATTGAATAGGGACTAATGGTGTTGGAACCTGATACTCACAGATTCACCAAACTTACAGGTCAGTAGGAGCAAATGCCTCACCCTTGAACAGAGAACAATATTTCTCTGCGTGAGAATTACTGATTCTGTTATCCTCGAGATGTACCACTCACTTCAGTTCTCTTTGTCTACAGAGCTGACCCTCACCACAAATCAAGCAGGGGAAAGCAGTCCCTTTTGTAGGAATAAACGATTGTTATGCCAAAGGATCCATGTGGGTAGAAGTGGATCATCAAGGTAACAAATTAAGGAGCATCTAAGTTTGGATAATGAAAAATATATTGCCATGAAAAAAAATCACAAATGATGAGGAATCAACATTCTACAAGAACAGTGGGAAGTAAAAGATTTAATTGACTTAGATTTTAGACTTGAGATCTCAACAACTAGCCATGTTCCCTGAGAAGGCCCACAGGACAATACTTCCACTAAGGTCTCACACACACACACACACACACACACACACACACACACTGTTTAGGGGGGCCACAATAAAAAGCTCATTAGTGGATATTCTGTAAAGGGTGGAGTGAATGATAAGGAAGATTTAACTACAACTGGATTCTCCATTTTTTGAGATGGCAGAGGCCAACTGATAACATTTAATCAACAATACTAAGGTGGACATAATTCAGTAATGTACAATAAGATTAGAATATCAATTAGGGTAGATTATCAATTAGGTAGAATATCAATTAGGGTAGAAGGATCATTGTGTTCTTTGAATTGAAACAAAGGTTCACTTATTAGGTGCAATGAAATTAATATGGCCCTTCTATTCTTAGTCTTTGTGACTCCCACACAAGGGTTGAGAGGAACTGTTCAAATAAGGTGTGTGTAGCCTTATCGAACAGCTTGCTAATAAATAACATAAGTAAAGTTCATGGAACCCAGTGGAGTGAGACTATGCAAATAATGTGTATGGAACCTTAATAAAGGGATGTCAATTTTGTCATCCTATTAAGCTTAAAATAAAGATAAAACCAGAGCAGAGGGAATTCCACTACTACCAAGAATTATAAGCAAGAGCAAAGTATGTCTTTTGCACCCAGGGTCCCTGTGCTGAGAACCTCCTAGACCCAGAGAGCTATAAAACCAGAGATGATGGCACAAGATAACAAAAAGTGGGGGGAACAGCACAGAACTGACAGCAGCAGAATTGACAAAAGCAGAACAAGGAGACCTGCAGAAAATGGTGTCATGGGTTTCCCAGCTCACAGAGCAAGAAAGCTGAGTGTCTTTGGGAAGAGCTTTGCTGGCCTAATGGAGTGCCTCCAGATACTTGGTGGAGCCATGCTCAAGGGTCCACAGAGCAAGAGAGTTAAGCACCTTCATATCAAGGCTAATTGGCAGAGCGGGATACCTCTAGACACTAAAGAGCTGTATCACACTTGCAGGGCAGAAGCCAGATTTTCCCAGGGGGAAAAGGGGACCAAGGGCAAGTAGAAGCTTGCCTAAGGCCATGGCCAAGAAGCTGTCCTGACCAAAGAACTACATCCTGAGACCTTCCTGATCCTGAATTGTACCCTGCTTTTCCTAATAAATCCCATAATCAGGAGGGTTGTCTGTGAATTCTGTGAATCCTTTTAATGAACTATTGAATGTAGCAGAGGGTTGGAGTGTGATGGAATGGTGAGAACTTCTAAAAAGGTTGGAGAGGGAGTATGTTTGACTTCCAATTCAGAAGAATAAACTTTGAGTTCTGTTGATGGTGATTCTCCCCATCATGAAGTTAGAGGAGGTCAGATGCCCTCACATGACATTTTTACAGAATTGCTTCCACTTATTAAGTATTGTTTTATTCTCTGGCACCGGTGGCACCCACTTGATAATCTTTCACATTTACTAACAGGAATGTACCATAGACTAAGTCTTATGAGTTTTATAAATTCATGGTATTGCATAAACTAAGAGAAGATAAAGAAAGGCTTGATATAGAACTGTATCAGTTGGGATAGGGAAAGAGGGAGTATTTCAAGAACTGGGTTATATATTGGGTTGCTAACGGAAAGATTGGTTGTTCAAACCCACCAGCTGCTCTGCAAGAGAAAGATAAGGCTATCTGCTCCTGAAAAGGGGCAGAAACCCAAGGAGTGGTTTGACTCTGTTCTACAGGGTTGCTATGCAGGAGAAAGATGAGGCTTTCGACTCCCATAGAGAGTTACAGTCTTGGAAACCCACAGGGCAGTTCCACCTTGTCCTACAGGGTTACTTTGAGCCAGAATCTACTCGATGGAAGTACATTTGGGTATAGGTTCACTTCAGGTTGGAACCAACTAAATGGCAGTGGGGGGGTTTTAGCAATTTTTAAAAATTCAATAGAACTTCAGTAGGTTAAGAAGTGGTGAAAGGAAACAGTAAAATTTATGTTGAATGTCCTAACCTCAGTGGTGTTGATATGTTATAGACAATAATGAAAAGTAAATACATCTTGACTAGAGGTAGCATTGGAGGTGGTAGCAGCTGCATTTTCTTGTAAGTATTATCA
>NW_022103948.1:214367-215831 GCF_000313985.2 Echinops telfairi
CAAGGTAATCGAAAAAATACATGAAATATAAATTATTTTTTCAACATTAGTAAATTATAAATTCTTTTGAAATTTGCTTTTAAATGTCAAGTGGAATCACTCCTTGTTTGGTATGGGAGTCACAGGTGTGATTCACAAATCATTTTTGGTTTCAATTTACAAGTACATGGGGGTTTTACACCTCTTTGCCTGCAAAGTGGTAACTGAACATGTGAGTTGCTTTAGTGGCTGAAATGTGAGCAGGATGTGTTGCATAATTTCCTGACTGATCACCAACTCTCTTTCCTTTTGGGCCCCAGAATAATAATTACTGGCCATTAGAATGAGGAAGTGAGAAACAGAGTAAAGATCGGTAGTTGGAAAATATGGCCTGGGTGATAGAAGTTGCGCAATAGATTGCATGATAGAAGTTTGTAACCAGTGGTTCATTATTGGGAATACCTTTTATTTTCAGTAACATATATTCATGACTCTATACTTAGACCTTGTCAGATGGAATACACAGGAATCAATTTGACTCCGTCTGTGGAAAAATATGATGAAGAAACTCAATATCTTCAATCAGAAAAAGGCCAGAGATTGATTGCAGGATATACAATCAGTTGTCCACATGCAAATTCACATCCATGCTAAAGAAACTCAAAACAGTTCCACTAGGGCTAACGTGTGACCTAGAATATATTCCTCCAGAATTTAGAGACCATCTCAAGAATCTATATGATGCATTGCACCTTCGTGACTGAACACCAGACAAGTTATGAGATGACATGAAGGGTATAACACAGGAAGATAGCAAAAGGTCAGTAAAAAGAAAGGAAAGAACAGCACAGAAAGACTAGCAGGAGGGACATTGGAACTTCTTTTTGAATGGCAAGATGATAACATGAATGGAAGATGTTATAAAGTAAAAGAGCTGAACAGAAGGTTTCAAAGGGTAGCTGGAGAAGATAAAGTATTATAATGAAAGGCGCAAACACTTGAAGGTAGAAAACAACAAAAAAAGGAAGAACATGATTGGCATTTCTCAAGTTGACTAAAACTAGAGAAATAATTCATGTCTAGTTGGAATGTTGAAGCATTCTGTGAGCAAAACCCTTTGGAAAGCATCAAAATAAAATGGAAGGAATATGTAGTGTCCATCTACTAAAAGGCATTGGCCAATGTTCAGCCATTTTACTATGTAGCAAATTATTGAGAATGGATGGTACTGAACGAAGAATTTGTACTGAACCTGCTGCCATGAAATAAATTCCAACTCATAATGACCCTACAAGACAAGGTAGAACTGCATCATAGGGTTTCCCAGGCTTAACCCATTGCACCACCAGGGTTTCTTTCCAGGGACTAAGAAGCACACCAAAGTGTCGAAGGGATCAGGTATTAGATATCATCAGAACAAAAAATCTTACCATAGTGAATGAGGGGGGTTGGGGGAGTGCAGAGTGGAGACCCAAAGCCCGTTTG
>NW_022103948.1:216263-231304 GCF_000313985.2 Echinops telfairi
TAAGTGGAGAGCAAATGTTTTGAGAATGATGAGGGCAATGAATGTACAAATGTGCTTTACACAATTGATGTATGTATGCATTGTGATAAGAGTTGTATGAGCCCCTAATAAAATGATAAAAAAAAGACTCCAGGGACTGAGGTATTACCAATTCATATTTTCAGTAATTGGATGCAAAGCTGGAAACTTTCATTTGTATATGCCAAGAAATTTGGAAAACCTGGTCAACTGACTGATGAGAGGAGATCATTGTCTTGGTCCATTCCAAAGAAAGAATCCAGTAGAATGTAGAAGTTAGCAAATGATGTAACTAGTATCACCAATGTAAAAACTTGCTGAAGATAATCCAAAACAGTTGCACAAATACATCAATAGGGATCTGCCAGAAATTCAAGCCGGATTCAGAAGAGGACATGGAACAAGGGACAGCACTCCTGATGTCAGTGACTGGAAGTGGAGAATACCAGAGACATGTTTACTTGTGTTTTAATGACTCTGCAAAGGCATTTGACTCTTTTGATCCTAACAAATTATGGATAACCTGGCAAAGACTAGGACTTCCAGTACTCTTAATTGTGCTAACATGGAATTTGCATATAGATATGTTCTATCTCAAACAACACTACTTTTTTTTTAAATCTAGGTTTTTAATTCATTGTAGTGGCCACGCAAACGTCTCAGACAATGCTCACGATGATAAAGTTGATTGTGGAAGTTATCAAGTTACAATTCAGGTGACAATGCTCAGGCTATAGTTGTTCAGTCTGGACATGTAACAAAGTTCTTTCAATGCTAATAAGTGCCCAAAGATCACCCCCACACACACTATAACCCTTAACACGAAGGCACTCAGCTCCAACCTCTGTGGGTCAGTGAAGTCATTGCCCTGATACAAGTGCCCAGAGGCAGCCCTGTCCAGTCAGCTCCAACATGAAGGTACTCATCTTCATCTTCATGGGTCAGCAAACTCAGCTTCTCCAATCAAGTGCCCAAAGATGATCCATTCCACAAGATGGTTTCCTCCCACAGCACTCAGCTTTACTTGCTCTGTGTGCTGAGATGTCCGCGATTCTGTCTACTATGGTTCCAGGTTCTGTTGATGCGGCAACTCCTCTGCCACTCTTCCGATATCACTGCTCGAGGTTCAGAGGACATGTACCATTTCTGGATCATGCAGGTATTAAAATCCCCCGCCCCTGCTTCTCAGAGGACTCATTTGACACCTGGCAGGAGGGTAATCACACTGAATCCTGTTGACAGTTATTCCAGTTGAATCCTACCAGTGTCTTCCCTGACTTTCCTACCCAGACCCACACAAGCAAAGGTGGTTTGGTGAGAGTTATAGGGGTGTTGGCTAGGAGAGTCAGATTAAAGAAATCACTGACTGTGCAATAGATGAGGAGGAAGTGGTTCCAACAGAGCAAGGGGATACTATATTATATCAAAATCAGGAAAGGGTGTGTGTTGGCTTGGAGCCTTTCACCTTATTTATCCAATCTAAGCAACTGATTAGGATGCAACATCAGGATTAGAGGAAGACACATTAACAACCTGTTCTATGCATATGAAGGAGGTGGGGTGGCACTGTGGCTTAGCTTTTGGGCTGATGACCACAAGGTGGGCTGTTCAAAACCACCAGGTACTCTGCATGAGAAAGATGAAATTGTCTGCTCCCATCAAGATGTACATCTTGGAAACCAGTTTAGAGTGTTGTTATGGGTCAGAATTGACTCAGTAGCAGTGGGTGGTTTGTTTTTGTTTTGTTTTTTGTATATGAAGATGACACAACCTCCTTACTGAAAGCACAGAGAACTTGGAGCACTTACTGAAGAAGATCAACTGAAGAAGATCAAAGACTACATCCTTCTGTATAGATTACAATTCAATAGAAAGACAACAAAAATCCTTACAACTGGACTAATAAGCAACATAATGATAAACACAGAACATTCTGAAGTTGTCAAAGATTTAATTTTACTTAAATCTACAGTCAATGCCTATGAAAGCAACAGTCAAGAAATAAAAGGACATATTGCATTGGTAAAATCTGCTGCCAGTATCAGGCATTAAAGAACAAAAAAATCATATCATTATGAATAAGGGGGAGTGCGGAGTGGGGACCCAAAGCCCATCTGTAGGCAACTGGACATCCCCTTACAGAAGGGTCGCAGGGAGGAGACGAGCCAGTCACGGTGCAGTGTAGCAGCGATGAAACATACAGCTTTCCTCTAGTTCTTAAATGCTTCCCGCCCCGCCCTCCCACTATCATGATCCCAATTCTACCTTACAAATCCAGCTAGACCAGAGGATGTACACTGGCACAAATAGGAACTGGAAACACAGGGAATCCAGGACAGATAATCCCTACAGGAACAGTGGCGAGAGTGGCAATACTGGGAGAGTGGAGGGAAGGTGGGGTAGAAACGGAGAGCCAATTACAAGGATCTACGTATAACCTCCTCCCTGGGGGATGGACAACAGAAAAGTGGGTGAAGGAAGACGTCAGACAGCATAAGACACGACAAAATAATAATACGTTATACATTATCAAGGGTTCATGAGGGAGGGAGGTGGGAAGGGAGGGGAGGAGGAAAATGAGGAGCTGATACCAAGCACTCAAGTAGAAAGCAAATGTTTTGAGAATGAGGATGGCAGAAAATGTACAAATGTGCTCGACACAATGGATATATGTATGGATAGTGATAAGAGTTGTAGGAGCCCCCAATAAAATGCTTTTTAAAAAATCTTCTGCCAAAGACCTCTTTAAAGTATTGTAAAGCAAAGATGTAACATTACAGACTAATGTGAATCTGGAATAACCCAGAGTATTTTCAGTTCCCTCATATGCATGCAAATCTGGACCAGAAGGAACATCAAAGAAGAATTGATGCATCTGAGTCATAATGTTAGTGAAAACTATTGTATATACTATGGGCTGCCAGAGGATTGAACAAATCTCTCTTGTAAGAAATGTAGCCAAAATGTACCTTAGAAGTGAAGATAGGAGACTTCAACTCAGGTACTTTGGACCTGTCATCAAGAGGGACATATGATCAGGAGGGACCAGTCCCTGGAGAAGGACATCCTGCTTCATGAACTACAGCATCATCGAAAAAGAGAAGGCACTCACCAAGCTGGATTTACGTGAAGACGGGAGAAAAAGTAGCTGCAAAAACGGGCTCACACATAACCATTCTGAG
This sequence comes from Echinops telfairi, assembly GCF_000313985.2. Lineage (NCBI taxonomy): Eukaryota > Metazoa > Chordata > Mammalia > Afrosoricida > Tenrecidae > Echinops > Echinops telfairi. The sequence continues at coordinate 219,464 of NW_022103948.1, forward strand.
CATGGCATGGGACCGGGTGAAGTTTCCTTCTTTTGTACGTAGGATCATTATGAATCAGAACAGACCTTATGACACCTAACAACAGAATAAGGGTAGGACTCCCTGAGTCATACAATCGGGTTACACACTAGGCTGTTCTTCAGTAGATTGAAGGTGTGAATCTACCCAGAGATACCTTGGAAGAAAGACTTGCAAATAGAAAATTCAGCTATTGAAACCCCTGGGGAGCAGTTTTATTTTGACACACCAATGGGGACACCTTGAATTAAGGGCAAATCTACAGCAACTAGAAATGGTAACATAAACATAACCTCAAACTCTCCCATGTAGCAAGAACAAGAATGAACTTTGATGCTAAGTCACTAAGCTCTTCGAATGCGGAATAATCTACAAACATTGTCTTGTTTATTACCAACACTAGTACCTACAGATGTGGTGGGGCCATAACCAAACATTACAATGAGCTCTGAGCAGTGGTAGTAAGAAAAATATATTCAGAAGCTTGTAAGGATGATAACCCATGTTATGCAGAAATAAGTATCTGATAAGCTTGTTGGCTGAGGTCATTTGAAGGACAAATTATGTGTTTAGTGAATTTTTAAATCAAGAAGTATATATATATAGATATATACTTCATATATATATATATTTAAGTTGTGTGTATATTCTTTGTAGTTTGTTGTGTTTGATAAAGTACAGCAAAAAGGGATGGGCTCAGAAAAGAACTGATTGGTTTAAAAACTGGAATAAAAGGAGAGAGTGATAATCTAGATATTTGGGGGCTTCTAGGGTTAAAAGAGGCACCTACTTTTAACACTAATTGATAAAATACATATCTGAAAAGAGCTTTGAGAGACAAAGGCCAATTAAAACCCAACCTTATAGGAAGAATCAAATCATGGCTATTTGCTCCATATCCACTATGAAAATCTTTGAACAAATTAAGATCTTTCAGAAAAAAGACCAAATTAAAGTTTCAATACCTAGTAAATCCTTTCAATTGGGTAAGTGTCTCAAGAAAATGAGAATCACATTGTCCCTCTCATGCTGGAGCTGAATAAACTCAAGAAACTCACAGTTACATTGAAAGAGAGAGGACTAAGTTTGAGAAAGAAATATAATTGAATTGACGTGTACAGAAACATATTATGTGCGTGACTTCTGGAACATGAGATGGTCTAGAATGAAATAGATGATAATACGCCTACTAAGGTTCTTAAGAGAGTTTTACTACAAAAAAACTCCCAAATTCTATGACGGTTTAAGATTTAAAATGTCTATTGGGGCCTCCCACCACTGTGGCATAAAGCAAGATAAGAAAAATGCAAAGACCTCAAGCATGGATATTCTCCACTGTCCATTTCAGATGGGCTCCAAAGAGGATAATGGAACAGTAAAAACCTTCACGCTTGTAGCAAGACACTCTGATGAGCACTGGACTGCAACTACCTTCCCAGAAGCATGATCAGAGCCTAATCAAGGAACATTCTCCCCAGGCACATCCTTGCCAGCTTTCATATAGAGTAGGGCGCCTAAACCAGTGAACATGTTTGGGCTATCATTCTTTTCTTATTTAAATTGGTACCTTTTCGATTTTCTAATTATAATTATCCTTTACCAGTTTTTCCATATATTATATCATGGCGTAGGATATATCATTTGTTCAGTGACTTTATTAGTTCATGGTTCATAAGCCCCTGGATCAAAAGGAACCAAAATTGATTGTGATGTAAGGATTCTCAGAAAGATTCTAAAATTTGAGTTATATGGAGTTTTTGACTTCTTCAGGATGGGAGTTAAATTTGTCTCCTCTTATATTTTGCATATAACTAGATATTTATAGATATTTAATAAATTGAATGGCTGGTCAGGGATTTCAATAGCTATTTTTTTAGAAGTAGCTCACCAAGCCTGTCTTCCAAGGCCCCAACAAATGCTTAATGAATAAACCAAATCTTTAATGACCAGGAGCACAGACTGGAATAGTCATTGATGGTCTTCATCAAACAATTTTGGTGTCCTTCCAAGTTGACTACAGGACTTCATTGTCCCCACTACTTAAAGTTGAAATTATGTGGCATTTCACTAATGGAGTGGAACTGTAAAGTATGTGAGCAGACATTTTACAAAGGTACTGAAAAGCAGGAGGGGCATGATGCTATGTCTTTAACATTGCCAAAGTGTCTCTAAAGTTCGGGATAATGGCCACTCCATCACTGTGTAGCCTGGGTCGAAGCTACAGTTGATTCGTGATGCACATGAGTGAGCAATAAATATTTGTTTATGTCACAATATCAAGATTCTTTTTATTGCCTAGTAACCTAGTCTCAAGTAATTAATATTAGCTGAAGCACTAAATAATAATCCTTGATCTCTTTAAGATAAAAAGTGACATATCCATAATAAAGTTATCAGACAGCTTAAAAACATGAAGTTATATTTTCTCTGTATGTGTATGTGCATGCTTCAAATGCAGTGTTACCTCCAAATGATGACGTTTTAATTTCTCCTAACAGACATGACTAAAATATTTTATTGGTAATATTTAATCCAGTTAAAATTATATACCTGTAGGACTCAGATGAATATTGACAAAATAACAAATATAAAATTAGATGTTCCTTGAACTCACTGTAGACACATGATCAGAAAATATTGGAGAGTAAATCCACTGAAAATGTATATTTCTCTATGCACAGATATCATAAAACAACACTAGTGCTGATGGAAAATACTAATTGAGAATGCTTAGGATGCTGTTTTAAATAATGGCAAATTCTGGTGGCAGCCATTAAGATTTGTTGATTAGGGGTTGTTTGTTTTTTTAAAGAAAACTCATTTCTGTGCATGACCACAATGGGCCAATTAGGAGTTATGTGTAGATATGTGTGGGAGGAGGGAAATGTTACACAGGATTTCAAGAAGCATAAGGCATCCCCTAGATAAATGCTTTGACTCACTGCATCTCTTGCCCATCATACTAGAAGGTCCTTTGTCAAAATGGTAAAGTGGTAGAATTGGTAAAGTTCTATCTCTGGGATCTGGGCAGTGCCCATATATATGTAGAACTCTTAGAGTAAATACATTTTAACAGCAATGTCAGTAAAAATAAAATATATAGTATTAAAGTGTATTATTCTACATTAAGGGATATGGTGAAGCAGGGTGGCTGGGTGGTGGCGAAGGGGGAAGGAGCATAGACTTTGGTTAAAAACCCTATATAGTCCGGCTACAAATTGGCCATGACTCCTTGTGGTTGGTGTGCAGATATTTTACGAAGCTTCAGAGTCTCTTCTGACATCCACTTTGATCCTTTCTTCCTTCCCTGTCCTTCTAGTGAACTTTCGCTTTCTTCATGAATGATGTCCTCCCACAGCTCATTAGGTCTTCTGTCGTTAGTGGTCAGTGCATCAAATCTCTTTTTGAGACGTTCTCGAAATCAGGTGGGATAGACTCAAGGCCAGATTTGGGCTCTGGTGGACTTGTTTTGATTTTCTTCAGCTTTATCCTGAACTTACATATGAGTGATTGATGATCTGTTTCACAGTTAGCCCCTGGCCTGGTTTTAGCTGCTGATATTGAGCTTCTCCAATGTCTCCATGATGAACACAATTGGATGCCTTGCTATAGTCAATGAAACACAAATAAATATCTTTCTGGTATTCTCTACCCTCAGCCAAGGTCCATCTGACATCAGAGTGATATACCTTGTGCCAGGCCCTTTTCTGAATGTAGCTTGAATTCTTGGCAGCTCTCTGTTGCTGTTTTACTGCAATCATCTTTTAATTATTTTCATCCAAATGTTACTTACATGTGATAATAATGCTATTGTTTGATAATCTTTGCATCCTATTGATGCACTTTTCTTCGGAATGGACACAAATATGGATCTCTTCCAGTTGGTTGGCCAACTGTCTTGCAAATATCTTGACACAGACTAGTGCTTCTAGCCTTTCTTTGAGATTGTGTGTCCTCAGACAAGCTATTTCATTTCTTTCATATTAGTCTTTTAATTTGTCAAATGGATATAAGTTCACAATGTGATTGAAGAAATTATATGAGGTAGATAAGTGAAATAAGCAGATATCTAATAAATATTCATTATCTGCTTCTCTTTGCCACTTTTGGAGGACCACGCACTAAACCCAGAGACCTCAAGTGGATTCGGACTCACGGTCACCTTATAAGCCAGCATAAAACTGTTTCCTGGACTTTCCAAAGTTGTAATCTTTACGGGAGCAGGAAGCCTCATCTCTCTCCTACAGAGTAATTGGTTTGTTTGAACTACTGAACTTCTGGTTAGCAACCTAACAGCCCAATGCAAAACCCACTAAGCCACTGGTGCTCTTTTTTTGGCAGGGGATGGGGGGCGGAGGTTAAAAAGGTAATATCAGGGAAAATTTTACATTTAACATTGAACGTTCAGCAATGTATTAAGAGAATATTGCAGGCAGTAAATTCGTGTGCAATAAGATCCCATGGTGGCATAAACACTTTATTCGTAGCTATTAACCATAAGGTTGGTGATTCAAACCCAGCAGCACTACAGAAGAAAGGTCCAGTGCTATGCTTCTGTAGATTACAGTCATTGAAAAGCCTATGAAACACAGTTCTATTCTGAACCATGTGGGACTGCCATGAGTCACACTCAACTCAAAAACAGTGGGCTTGGTGTTTGGCTTTCAGGTATCTGCGTTGAGAAAAAAAATGGAATGATTTTAAAAGACATCAACAAAAACAAGAAGAACAAAATCAAAATTGTTTTAATTGGACTATTACCTCACTTTTGTTTGAAACAAAGTGGGCTAGAATTTTCTAGTATATACAAAGAGAAGACACTAGGAGACTTCTGAACTGCCTAGTTGAATACTCTGGCTATAGTTCAGGCATTGAGTTTTTGAATTAGCCATAGAAATTGACATGAGGAGCAATGGAGCAAAAAAGGTGCAGCATCAGAGTTAATAAATCATTCTTATTCAATCTACTCAGAAAACCTGTCCGAGTTAACTCTTGCCAGGACTGCTTTCATTTTCTGAGTCTGGAAAGTCTTCAGCCTTTGACAGGGGGCAAAGACTGCAACCACTTTCTTACCACTTCCTAATCCTGCTTTTAGTGGGAAATAATTGAGCTTTCCTTCTCTAACAGGTTCCGGCTTTCACAGGCTTTATTGTATTATATAGCTACCATATGTTTTCACAAATTATGGGCACGTTCTGTGTTTGTTTTTTTGTCAACCACACAATCTCCTCCCCAGCTCCCTGTTTTCTCACTATGCTGCATGTTGTGTTTGTGAGTACATTATTTATGTGGGTACATTGTTTGTAAAAAGTTCTGGTTCTATGTGCTAGGCTCTAGGGGAGTGGTTCTCAACCTTCCTAATGCTGCAATCCTTTAATACAGTTCCTCATGTTGTGGTGATCCCCCAACCATAAAATTGTTTACATTGATACTTCATAACTGTAATTTTGCTACTGTTATGAATTGGGCAACCCCTGTGAAAGGGTCGTTCTTCCCCCAAAGGGGTCGTGAGCCACAGATTGAGAATCGCTGCTCATATTCTCCAACTTTTAGGGATATGGATGGGCCTGGGTATTAGGATGACTTTTCTAGAGGAAAAAAAACCACAGTGACACTGATATATGTATAAGAAAAACTTTATATTACAAGAAATTTATATCAAGGTAGCAGTCTAACCTAGTCCAAGTCAAGTCCCTGGGTCTGATGCTAGCTGGAGGCCCTTGCAGGCCCACACAGCTGCCAGTGGTGAAGCAGGAAGGTGAAGCAGGAAGCTAGGGGGTCACAAGCCAGTGGGCACAGAGTTGTGTGGATCCAAGGTCAGTAGGAACATGGCAGAGTGCCAACAGTGCCACATGAGTTGCTAGAACCACATGGTTGCCTGGAAGCCAGATGCAAGATCCAATTGACCAGGAAGGAGAGGGGCAAGAAAGAGAGAGACCAGTTGGCCACAGCTCTCTTATAAATAGGTCATACACCAAAGAAGATGTCATTAGGCTGTGTCCTGATTGAGAAGTTAGATTCCCTTGGGAACTCATCTACTCTCTGATCTCTCATCTTCTCTCTTTCAATATACATAGTAAAACCTGTAAGAGCCACAGCTTGACAGGACTGCCTTGTTTCTCTGGGTCTGGAAAGTTTTCTCTTATTCTCATTTTTCTTTCAAACCTTTAAGAGATGCACTGGGAAGGATTCAGAAGCAGGGACGTGTTCAGTGACAGAAAGTATACCTGAATGAATGTTCAGGTTTGCTGGACTCTGAAAAATAAAGAGGGATTTCCTCCCCCTGGTCCAGATATCTGGATGTTCATCAAGGGTGTCAGGGATGAACCCCATGGCACGAAGGTGCCTCATAGGAATCCCCATGAGAAGATATTATAATTTAATCAATAGCCTCTTCAGGTGTGGTCTTCCAAGCACTCTTGTATTGTCCTGGGTATATTAGAGACCCAGGATAACCCAGACACGTAAGAGGGTAACTAACCAACAGAGAAGTGATGTTTCCTGGCAGTCTTACTCACAAATACCTCATGAACCCACTGCACAATGTCATGAGCTTCTGTCTCTGAAACATGCCAAGGGAAAAAAAGTCAGTTTGGGACACAAAGCTAGCCTCTGTATTTTGCCTGGCCTTTAGCAGCTGTATCTGCAATTTTACTCACCCTGTAGTGTACATGTAAAATGTGTTGTGTTTTGTTAGATGGTAGAGGAATTTGTCATTCATTTACGATATCACTCTTATAATACTGCAGAGATATATCTATGTCTATTTAACATCACTGGGAGCCCTGGTGGTGTAGTGGTTACACTTTGGGATGCTAACTGTGACGTTAGCAGTTCAGAACCACCAGCTGATCCATGAGAGAAGAATGAGGATTTCCACTCCTATGAGCATTTACAGGTCTGCCTTGCCCTATAGTGTTGCTGTGAGTCAGAATTGACTTGGTGGCAGTAGTCAGAAGCCATTATAGATGTGGGATTTCATCTCAGGCCATTTTCACCCCCCATAAGTATTGGAACAAGTGGAGCCAAGGTATAGTCTTACTTTGTGGATCCTCCAGCCCTCAAATGATCTTCTTTTCTGATTTGGCACTTTTTAAAAATCCCCAACAACCTCATGCAAGAGGCCTTTTGACCCTGCCGTCTCCCTTCACTGATTCCCATGCCTTCATGGATTTTAAGAGCTGACTAGAGTGAAAGCTTTTAGTTCCTGTGCCCTGGTGGTTGTAGTGGTTATGGGTTGGGCTGTTATCCCCAAGTTCAGCAGTTCAAAACCACCAGCCAAACATTCTACTCCTGCAAACAGTTACCTTCTCAGAAACTCACAGGGGCAGTTCTACCCTATTTTACAGGGTCATGATGAGTCAAATTAACACAATGGAAGTGAGTTTGGCTTTTTCTGAGAGGAGGTATTATAAATTTCTTGGGAGTTAGAGATGTGTAGGCTACACCATATGGCATGTGATAGTTGGGGATACCCAGTAAGGACTGGTTAATTCTGAGAGTCTAGTTTTGGAGGGGGTGGGGAGTGGGGTTGGGGCTCAGTTTGTTTAACTCAGGGTAGAAGGAAGAGGATGCTCAAAGTCTCTTTGAGCCAGCATCTCTCCTGCTCCTTTTCAGATGGGAAACCAAAACACAGTCCCTTTGGATACATCTTTGGGATGCATTCTAAGAAACTTAGGACACATTGGATCCTCAGAACCCCCCGTCTCCCCACCCCCCACCCCCCAAAAAATAGACATATTCTTTTGCAACACATCCTGACCTCAGCATAAATTAGACTTCAGGAAATATGATGTGAAAATGGTAGTCTAGATTTTGATACCATCTTAAAATTAGACTTGTTTTGCAAAAGGAAAGTGACAGAGGTCCTCTATATACAGGCCTTCTGGCTCTGCAAAAATACAATGCAACTCTGTAAGAATTGTAAAATTGACCCTGCCTTCTTACAGACCTTGTGACAAAATAACCCAGAGCCTGAGAGTGTGAAAACCGACTCCCAGTTTCCCTACGCGGACGGGACACCAGGAGCTACAGATCCTTCAGGCCCAGAGCGGACACTGCCTAATCCCAACCCTCTCAGTCCCACTGAAAGCAAGGATACAAGGCAGATAAAGCCTCAATCGCTGCTGAAGGCCAAGTAACTTCAGCTTTTACCTTTATGGGAAACCCTAGAGCCAGGTGCTATAGCTAGGGTGCCAGCCCTCTTCACCATGCAGGACTTCTCACTGCCGTTGAGTCCATTCTGACTCACAGTGATCTTCCAAGACAGAGTAGAACTGCTCCTATGGGTTTCTAAGACTTGGTTTGTGGGAGTAGAAAGCCACATCTTTCTCCCACTGAGTGGCTGCATTCAAACTGCCGACCCTGTGGTTAGTAGACAAACAAAACTCACTACCATCAAGTGATTACTGGCTCATAGCCACCCTATTAGGATAGGGTAGAATGTCCCCTGTGAGTTTTCAAGACTGTAAGTCTTTACAGGAGTAGAAAGCCCTGTATTTCTCCTACAGAGCTGCTGGTGGCTTTGAACTGCCGACCTTGGGGATCACTGCCCAATGTGTAACCACTACACCACCTCGGTTCCTGTGGTTAGCAGACCGACATAAATTAGGGAGTTTTACAGATGGCCCCAGCAAGTTCATTAAGGAATTCTAGAGAAAGGTAACACTAACCTTTGACTTGTCTTGGAAAGATGTTAGCCTGATCTTTCAAGAGGTTTTAACCACCTCTAAGAGTGAGGGTATTAAGGAAAAGACCTTGTATAAGTCAATGAAATGCATATTCAAAATGATAATTATCTGCCTGAGAAAGAAGCAGTAGCTAATACGGATCCCTACTGGGATTGTGATTCAATAGAAGGGAAATGGTCAAGAGACCACAAGTTCTTTTATCTTTTACAAGGAATGAAAGATTCGCAACAGATGAGGATCAATTACAGCAAATTAGCAACCATTGGCCAAGGGTTTCAGGAGAATCTGACTGCCTTTTGAGAATGACAGAGAGAGGTTCTAACTAAGCACACAGATTTAGACCCCGAGAATCCCTCAGGACAGATAATGTTTGAAAATATTTATGTCAGTCTATGCCAGACACCACAAAGAAATCACCTACGTTAGAAATGGGTCCATCAGCTTCCACTGAATATAGATTTAAAGTTAGCTTCTTTGGCGTCCTATAACAGGAATATAGAGGAGGAGGAGAGGGCCCTGGCAAAAGAGAAACATGAGGTGGAAAGGCAGGCTCCGTTTATATCTGCTCTTGAGGGACAATGGCCTGGAAGCTTATGGAAGGGAACACCCAGAGACACTCCCAATAGGAACTGCCACCAGTGTGGAAAGCCAGGACGCTAGGAGAGAGAACGTACTGGGTGAGAAATCCCCGGAAGCTATGCCCCTGAGGCCTTTGGAAGAGGGGGTCTCAAGTCAACAACCTCAAAAACCATGGCCTTGAACTGATAGGACTCATAATTCCAATTGGTTCCCCCAATAAACATCCCAACAATAGACAGAGCCTAGGGTAACACTTAAAGTAGCCAGAAAGCCTATTAATTGCCTGTTGGACATGGGTGCCGTGTGTTGCATACTCCCCTAGTATAAAAGGCCTCTCTCCCTTCAAAGTACTACTAATCAGAGTATAGATGCAACATCCGGGCAAGATATGTTACTCCATCTCTTAACTACCTGGAGCAGTGGTTCTCAACCTTCCTCAGGCCGCAACCCTTTCATACAGTTCCTCATGTTGCGGTGACCCCCCAACCATAAAATTATTTTCGTTCATACTTCATAAATGCAATTTTGCTACTGCTATGAATCGGGTGACCCCTGTGAAAGGGTCATTCAACCCCCAAAGGGGTTGCGACCAAGAGATTGAGAACCGCTGGCCTAGAGGGAGTCACCACTTTTATGTATCCTCACTTAAAAGGATAATGCCAGAATTAAAAAGTTTTGAATATCCAATTCCAGTATTAGGGAGAGACATTCTAAGCAAAGTTAGAACTCTAGTAATCTCTGTGGACACCGAGGAACCCATCTATATTATGACATTATTTGTCAAATGAGAATCTGATGAAATTAACATAGATAAAGGGGGCCAGCTCACTACTTAGTTATGGGCAACTGGAATTCCAGGGAGGGGGGCATTATGCCCAATCTATTGTGAATAAGTACAAAGATCCTGCCCCTTTCCCTTGCAGGAGATAATACCCTATCTGCTTAGAAACTAGCTAAAAGGAAATATTGACACATTCCTAAAGCATAAGCTGCTTGTGACCTGCAACTCCCATTGCAAGACTCCTATGCCACCTGTTAGGAAGAAGAACAGGCCCAAAAGAGGCTTCAAAATTTCAGGGTCTTTAATGAGGCAGTCATTCTCTTACACCATTCTGGGTCAGATTGCCTCCCGAACTCGGTGGTTTTCTGCCTAGTCTGAAAAGATGCCCTTTTTTTGTATTGCATTAGATCCAGCATCCCAACTCTCCACACCATGGAGAGGACGTTTATAGTCACATTTCCCGCTCCCATGGACATTAAGGTGCCAGGAATAGCAAGTTGGATGCACCGTTCCAGAGTGAGACCTTACCATGGGGCACAATCTGAAATTAATGAGCTAAAAGACAATAACTGGACCTGTGAGCCACTGGAGGACCTGTGAGTAGGTCAGATGAGTACAACTTATACAATGATTATTTTCTTGTTCCTTGGCATTGTGCCCACAACAGCTAAAACTCTTGTTCTTGTCCCACTACAATCAGCAGTTATCTGCTGGCTACTACTTCTTACAACAGTTCATGCTGTATATGTTTAGAGGTCCTAAGACAGACTAGGGAAGCATGAACAACACCCTTATGGCTTTGGGTCCAGACAGAGAGATTAATACACTATTAACTGGTTATCAGGATATATATGTGTTCATGACTATGCTAGTTACATAATCTGGTGTCAATTTGGAACTTGAGAGGATTAAAAGTGAAGGGGTGGAGTCTAGTCTGTCAATTAGGTCATAACCAATGAGGCCTTGGTGTGGGCATGGCCTTCTGAGGATTCTGGGAACACCAGTATTTGTTCCTTGGAGGTGGGAGACACCCTTTCCTCTGCTCACTCCCGGAGAGACATTTATGAGGAGAAGCCACATGGATCTACCCTGATGCAGCCTTGGGAGCTGAAGGAACCATGTGGAGACCCCTGCCATTGTTGAGATGCTTACAAAGCCACTGGACCCACAAGACTTCCCACCTACTGGCCTGTGATCTTCCTGCATTCGGCATCATTGCATGTGTTTTATGAGTCTGAAAAGGACTTTATAGATTGGTATCAGATATATGGGCTAACATCGGACTTGATCTGGACTGGGTTGGGATGTTTTCTCAATATTCAACTGCTCTTATATATAAAGCTCTTTCTTATACACATTTGAGCACCTATGAATTTATTTCTCTTGTCTATCCGAACTAACATAATGACCACGAAGGACCTCACTCATCCTGTTATAGGACCAGTTTACATTAGCATTGTCCCTAAGGCCCAGGCCCCTCTTTGTCTCTCTAGGGTCCCGTGGCAGCATTACTAAGGGCAGCAGCAGAACATCTTCTGTTTACAAAGCTGACTCCTTCCATGTTCCTGCCCATTTAAGTGACATCAGCTGTCCCAAGCTGGCGCCCAGCCCATTGGAGTTATCTGCACCAACCAGAAAGATGGGCAGGATTCATCATGTCTACAAAAATGTATAGATGCCAAAAGACTTAAGTACCCGAGAACAACGTTTGTTCTCTCTCTTGCTATTCCTTTCTCTTGCCCTGTGGGTCCTCTGAAACACTGAAACACCTGC
>NW_022103948.1:231609-233859 GCF_000313985.2 Echinops telfairi
CCCTGCACTACTCATTCTGCAAGACTTAGCAGACATACGCTTTCCAAGGAGGATACTCTCCTTCTTCCCAGATCCTCCTTTAGGAGTCACCACTTCACCCTTCCCTCAAATCTCAGACACTAAATAACCCCTGATGGCATGTGCCCTGATACTTGCTCTCCTATTTCTAGTTCAAAGGTGAAAGCTTTCCTTGACACTATCAGACACGTCATTTTGTGGGGGGTATCAGCCCCAACAATCGAACGGGTCCAAGGGGCAGTTGTGTAGTTGAGGGGTAAAATTAAAGAGACATCAGACAAGGTAAGGTATGCAAGCACTCATCTCCAGGATGGCCATGATCTCAGCAGCCAGTCTGTGCAAAGAGAAAATATATTTCCAATCAACGGCATATATACACTTTTGGGGGATGTGCAACCCCCCTGATAACATCATAATGGGAAGGGGTTGTACAATAGGCATACATCAATCAGAGGGGGACAAGCTAGGGGCATACATGCAATTGGAAGGGGCGGCACTAGGGGTATACATGTGACAAGATGGGAGGACCCTAGATTCAGTATGGCAGCCTAACCTTGGTCCTTCTTGAGTTGGCTTGACCTGGTCTCTGGGTTCTCCTTCAGGGAAACAATCCACTATCCTTATCAGCAGGGAGTGGGCCCTACTTAGGGTGTGACAGGCTATAGAGTCTGATTGCTTTGGATGGCTGCTAATCTCTAAGCAGCTGACCTCCAAGCTTATAGTCAATTGCCATGAGTTCTTAGATTTGGCATATATTATGGGGGGACAACCTTGGGAAAAACCTCTCTGTATCTCACAGTTTGAGAAAGATTTCCATGACTCATAAGAGTGCTCCCTACCTCAGCTCTCTAACTGTAACATCTTTGTGAACATGTACTTTTGGAAATATACATCTTGTGAGGCAGAACAAGTAAGACCCACTCAACTACATATAATATTATAGGATACCACCATCCCCCAAAGGGAATTTATTTTGTCTGTGGAAGCTCCGTATATTAGTGTTTACCTACCAATTAGACAGAGCTTTGCACTGAGGGATATGTTGAGTCTACCATATGTGACACTAATGTCATAACTCCCATGCCCGTTCCCTTAAGCACCATCCATAGAGTGTCCAAAAATGCAGAGTCACTGATCCCCTTTCTAGTAGGGAGCAGGGCTCTGGCAGGAACTGCAGGAACCACTGATGGAACCTCTGGCATGGTCTCTACTAGAAATATTTAAATAACCTTTCTTTGAAACTAGTACAACTCAACATCAAAATCGCTATTTCATTAATTAGTATGCAGTAGCAGATCAGTTCCCCAGAGGCAGTTACTCTACAGAATCGACGGGGCCTACACATGCTGCCAGTGACTCAAAGTAGAATTTGTTCCACGCTCAAAGAAGAATGCTGTTTCTGGGTAAACCAAATGGCCCACATTCAAGAACATATTCACCTTTTCCTGGACTGAGTATAGGAACTAGAGGCCCAAGCTGCATACAGATGGAGCTCCTGGTCAGATGTCTGATCATGGGGCTCCTGGTTACCACTTTTCCTGGGCCCCTCGACCTTTATTATTCTCCTACTACATTTTGGACCTTGTGTTTTTAATGTCCTTGTTAGCTTTGTCTCTTCCAGGCTGGAAACTGCAAAGCTACAGATGAGTACGTAGTCAACACACACCGGCCTCCCACTCAACCCCCTATATCAGGCTGCTACCAGATTCCATGCAGACGCTTCCCCTCAATTCCCCACCCAGATAGGGAATAGAAATGGTGCCATCCGGGTCAGCTCAGCTCTCTGTCCCTGTTCAGTAGGAAGTAGGATGTTCTTCATCCCTCAATTGCCCAAAGAATTTGGATGGTATCACGTGGGGGTGGGGGGATTAGCTAGACAGAGGAGGGCCAAGGGAGAAGAGGTGATGATGGCAGGAATCTAACAGAAATCTTAACACAAAGGAGTGGTGGAGACACGTTTCCAGCACAAAAGAAGAGGAAGGGCAGATAAAACATATTTTCTTATTAGACAGGAGAAAATAAAAAGGGTAGGTGGAGAAAGGTAGGATGTTCACACTACCACCACGAAGTCTGAGGTGCAGGGCACACATCCTTGGGAAGAAGAGGGCTAGACCAGAGGAGGTACACTGGTACAGATAGGAGCTGAAAATACAGGGAATCCAGGGCAGACGAGCCCTGCAGGACCAGCGGTGTGGGTGGCGAAACAGGGAGGGTAAAGGGAGAGTGGGTAGG
>NW_022103948.1:235726-241936 GCF_000313985.2 Echinops telfairi
ATGGAATACCAGTTTAATAGAACAAAGTGTTCTTGCATTGAGGGAGTACTTGAATAGAGGTCCAATGTCCATCTGCTACCTTAATACTAACCTATAAATATATACACATAGATCTATTTCCCCGTAATCATAAATAAGTATATTTACATATGTAGATACCTGCATCTAGACCTCCACAAATGCCCTTTACCTCCTAGCTCTTTCCTCTATTTTCCTTTTACTTTCCTCTTGTCCCACTATCATGCTCAGCCTTCATTTGGGTTTCAGTAATTCCTCTCGGTTACATTATCCTTGCTCAAGCCCTACCAGGCCTCTTACAACCTCCTTGCCTCTGATTTTGGATCACTTGTTGTTCTCTTGTCCCTGAGTTTGTTAACACCACTTCCTTTCCCCCTCGCCCTTTCTGTTCAAGCCTTTTCTCTAACTCTGGTCTGAATTTTGTCCCTCGCCTGAAATCTTTCTTGTGAGTGAGATGAGAACCAAGAAATTGAGACGCTCAAAAACTTGAGCTGTCTCCTGCTTATCTGAAGAATGAGAATGAGTTAATTTGGTATACATACAAAGACTATACTCTGTAGATAGTGCAGAGTATGCAAAGACCTGGAGGTGAAAGCAGTATGGTTTAAGGGCAGAAGTAATGAATGGCTAAAGTAATTACAGTATAGGGTTTATGGGCAATCATAAAGAGTGGTGATAGTGGACAGTGGTATGCAATGTGGTCATAACCTACGTAGGTCCAGGTAGATCAGTTGAAGGAGTTTTAAATTTATCCTTAGAAATGATTAAGTTATCAACATATTTTATTAAGAAAATAAAATGATCATATTGTATTTTAAAGACTATCCTGGATGCTTGAATAGATTCTGTTTATAATTATTTTCTTCATAAATAACCATTCAATCACTTACCCAACAAATATTGAGTGTTTATGTAATAGTAGCATTCCTGGAGGATATACCATCCCTTCCTACATGATGAACAATATTTTGTACATAATGCATATGATATGTGTCTTGTATTGACTATTACAACTATGCAATATAAACATGAATGACTGACACATATTTCTTCAAAATTCTGAACTCAACATGAGCTTGAATGCTATTTCTTAAATTTTAGCATGCTTCAGGTGTATTTGACAATGTAATAAAACATAGTTTTCTGGGCCTCTATTCCCAGAATATCAGTTAAGCACATCTGAGGTGGTGTTGTTGTGGTTAAGTGCCCTGGAGTTGGTTACAACTCACAGTGGTCCTATGTACAATAGAATGAAATACTGACCGTTTCTGCAACATTATCACAATTGTTGTTATGTATGAGCCCCTTGTTGCAGCCATTGTATCAGTCCATCTCATTGAAGGTCATCCGTTATATTTGCTGACCCTGTACTTTGCCAAACATGAAGCCTTTTTCAAGAGACTGGTCTCTTCTGATAATATACTGAAAGTACATGAGATGAAGTTTCACCATCCTTGCTTCTAAAAAGCATTCTGACTGTACTTCTTCCAAGATGGATTTATTTGTTCATAGTACTTTCAATATTCTTCACCAACACCATAATTCAAATGCATCAATAATTCTCTTGTATTCCTTATTCATTGTCCAGATTTCACATGCACATGACTCAGTTGAAAACACAATGGCTTGGGTCAGGTACACCTTAGTCCTCAAAGTGACATCTTTACTTTTTAACACTTTAAAGAGGTGACTGGCAGGAGATTTGTTTGGTGTGATACATCCTTTGATTTCTTAACTGTTATTTCCATGAATGATGATTTTAAATTTAACTCAAAGGAAATTTGTTATATGTATAAAAATCATTTTATTGGGGGCTCATACAACTCTTATCACAATCCATACATCCATCCATTGTGTCAAGCACGTTTGTGCATTCTCAAACACAATTTTTAAAACATATTCTTTCTATTTCAGCTCCTCATTTTTCCCCTGCCTCAAGAACCCTTGATAATTTATAAATTATTATTATTTTTCCATGTCTTACACTGTCCGATGTCTCCCTCCACTTTTCTGTTGTCTGTCCCCCAGGGAGGGGGTTATATGTAGATCATTGTGATCAGTTCCCCCTCAAGGAAATTTTTGACAACTTCAATCTATCCTCTGCTTATCATAATGCTGCTGATTCGCCCTGTTGTAAGAATTTTCTTTTCTTTATGTTGAGATGCAAATCATACTAAAGTCTGGTCTTTGACCATCACCAGTGTTTCAAGTACTTTTTGCTTTCAGGAAGCCAAGCTGTGTCATATGAATTAGTACTTGCCTTTAAATTTGAATTGAAAACCCTTAGGGATGGATCTTGCTTGTAACTTAAAGACTGCCTGTATATGAGTTGGACTCTAAAGACTTGAATAAACCCTTCAGTCTCACTAACTGCATTTCAAGTGCTCCGTAGTCACACATGGCTAGAAACTACCATACTGAACAAGGTATGTGGAACCTTTCCATCATCTCAGAAAGTACCTTCAGACAGTGCGACTGAGAAGTATGGCATGCCTGTATCGAAAAGCATGAGGCAACACTGAGTTTAAAACAGAGGAAGCTGAAAATAGTAGTATCTTAAAGAGATACCCACATAAACCATATATTCATACATTTTTGTAAAAAGAGCAGTCATAAATGAATTTATTCTATAAACTTCTAACCTTGTTTATGGATCTTTAGTGTCGCAATGCATAGGTTCTATCGAGTAAATTTTCGAATAAAGGTATTCCATATCGAGTTATGGGAAGAGGAAACTTCTCCTGTTTCATATTCCAAAAAGGTGATTCCCCCTGACACCCCCCCATTCATGCTAAAGGCATCTCTGAACTGTGCTCAGGCAGCCCTGCTCTTACAAGGTGCTTCAGGGAACAGGAATTTACTCCCTCTACTTAAGCCAGGAGAATAACTAAGAAGTTTGCTGATTTAATTTTTGAGAAGGGTCTTGACGTTTGCCTCTATTTGCAAAAATGCCCTCAGGGGTTGAATGACTCACCAAGCCAGGCAGCATTTTCATCCCAGGTATGCAATTGGGGTACACTTTGTTAACATGCAGCACTGAATTCACCAGGGTGGCAACTTCTGTCACGCTCAAATTCCTGGAATGAAGGCTGTTTGGAAGTCCTCCTTCCCCTTTTAATTGTGGAATATGAAACGGGGACAATTTGTATGATGGCACCCTTGAGCACTCCACTGTCCTATTTAGTGTTTGACAAGAAATGATCTGCAGCTTAAAAATTCCTTCACCAAGGAGGCTCTTTCCATCCTAATGCGTTGGCTGCTAATTTACAAGGAAATTTCTCATTTGCCTCATGGTAAAGAACATCGCTACTAAGGCATAAAATTAATATATAATGGTATTAGATGTGTCAGGGATTTGGTTTTAAACTGGCATTTTTCTCAGAAGAAAGTTTTAGGCAATTTCCTCAATAAAAATACTGTTAAAGCTGTGTTATGTGGGAGGCAATGAGAGAGGAACAAAAGATATGTTTCCAATGAATTGATCATGTCCTATTATCTTTAGAACTTGAAATACTTTAGATACCAAAGTAAGTTAAGGGAGATGATTTAAACTTATTGATGTGTAAGTTCGTTTAAATTATTTCTCCAAACTATGGAAATCCATTAAACACTTATAGACCAAACCATAATGGAAAGTTGCAAATTTAGATAATTATTAACAAAAATGCAGGAGAAACCTTAATACTAGTTGCTAAAAAGTATGCATGCCCGTACATTTTCAAATGCTCCTTTGTCCTCTTACAGAAGTATGGATACAGAATGAGAATGATTCCTGTTTATGCAATAGCCCTGGAATCTGATTATACCATTTTAGAAAGTTCTCTGCTTTATGGTATATGTCTAATCATGACACAATTCATAAATATACAAGCAATGCAAACTGACAAAAGACAGATAGTTCTTACTTGCTTTCTACTTATTTTCTTTACCTAGGATGATGTTGATTTTCACCAGGCAGGAAATTTGGAATAATGAATGTCTCAAATATGGAGTGTTATTTTCCAGCTGAACTGATTGCTTTACTGATAGCAGATTTTCCCTGAAGCTCAGCTGGCTCAAATACCCTTGAGTATCCAATTATGTTGCCAACAGATGGGGAAAAGGACTTAAAGGAAGTAATCAGATTGCTTCACTATTATTTATAATAATAATGATATTATAAATATAATAATTTTATTCATAGTGGTTGCGGGTTCAAGCCGAAATCTGCTCTAAACAGTATCTACATTTCTAAACCTTAACCATTTGCTCTCAGATTGTACTGAATAGAAATGTTGGCTTGTAGGCCTTTGTTGTGTGTTTGAATTGCAATAGGAACATGGTGCAAATACCTCAGTGCTGTTGGTGTTCAGTTCCAGTGAATTCATTCTGACTTGTGGTGAGCCTACGTGTGAAGACATGAACTAGTCCATAGAGTTTTTAGGTAAATCACTAGGCCTGCATGTTAAGACACCTCTATGTGGATTGGAACCATTAACCATTCCAGTAGTAGTTGAGCACTTAACCATTGATAACACTCACCCATTGATACAAATTTTTGACTTATTTGAGGGCAAACATATGTTGAAAGTGGCCTTGCTCAGAGTCCATTGGCTGTAATAATGTGTTTGCTGTTTGTTATAGGGAAGCAGAGTGGCATGAAGCCAGATGTCTAGATCTCTCACTTCAGAGTCACCTAGGGAAGGAAATTCATGAGTAATAAAAGTAAACTGCAAAGATGAAGTCATGAAGGAATATTGGGTTCTGTTTATGGTGATGGAAAATTTGACAACAGGTATTCATGGTGGCTGCATCACATGATTGATGCAATTGGTGCTGCTGAAGTTCACACCTGCAAAATGTTGAAACGGTGAATGTTGTGCTATCTATAAGGAGCCCTGGTAGTGCTGCTGAGTTTGCATTGAACTGCTAATGGAAAGCTCAGGGGTTCATAACCACCAGTCACTCTGTGGGAGAAAGATGAGGTATCTGATCTCATAAAGATTTACATCCTTGGAAACCCTATATGGAGTCACTATAAGTCAAAACCAACTCAACAGCTGAGAGTTTGGGTCTTTTTAAAAAATAAAAACAACCAAAAATGTTATCTCTACTTTCACAACAGAAAAAGAATAAAACAAAAATCCAAGATCATTCACAATTGGAAATTTGTAATATTCCCCTACCCCCAAAGGATGCAAATTTTAGGTTATGTATATTTTATCAGAATAATAATTTTAAAACAGAAAAACCAACCTCCTCCCTGCCCTTGCCCAAAGAGCAGGAGGATTTACTGGCTGAAATGTTTTGATGAGGAGCAGTAAACGTAGGATGAAGGAAGTCAGGGAGACTATAGGATGAGAAGAGAGTTGGCAATCTGTACATTAAATCGTCATAGTTTTAGAAAAATAGTACACTGTATGCATACACATTCAAACATACACAAGAAAAGCTCAGTAAATCAGGCATTTTATAAATTGTATCCATTAGCTGAATATTCAGATCAATGTCTTGCACCAAACAAAGAGGCAAAGCCATCCCTGAATAGGGAGCTGCCGCTCAAATGACTGTGTGGTCAGGCTGGTAATAAATTGTTCTACGAAGTAAAGTGGGCCAGATGGGAACTATGCTGATTTGGAGATCAACTGAAATGTGCATAAAAAGAATAATCAGAAACCACAGCACATACACAGAACTGTAGCTCATTTATCATGAATGGAGGGAGCATAGAGGTTTGAGAAATGGCAAGACATGAGTAGTGAGATAATCTAAGACTAGATTTTAAGAAAGATTTTTAGATACTGTGAGAATAAGGATTTTGTATTTCATCCTTAAAGGTATAAGGAAGCAATGGCTGGGTTAAGTACATGTTTTAGAAAGATCATATTAGCAGTTTTGAGTAGATTGTTTTCATCCTCAAGAAATTGAGATCTAAAGAAGGCATTTACATGGAGTTGACGACGGGGCCGGCCCCACCACGGGACACGAGGTTCCTCATTGACCCATCGCACCACTGGGGACAGTACTGGAGACAAAAGCGTGAATTGCACCCGCCATGAGCTCACCATATCGAACGTCAGCCCCTGGGGGCATGCATCAGAGCAGCAGAGGGAGCAGAGCAGTGAGGTCCTCAGGGATAAAGGCGATGCCAGGGCATGGCACCGGAGACAAACGGCAAGAATTGTCCCCGCCATGAGCTCACCACGCCGAACG
>NW_022103948.1:243668-251940 GCF_000313985.2 Echinops telfairi
ACCAGGGGCTCAAGTGGAAAGTGGGTGTCGTAAGAATGATGAAATCAACATATGTACTAAAGTGCTGGACACAGATGACGTATGTACAGATTGTGATGAGTTGTATGAGCCCCTAATAAAATGATTATTAAAAAAAAAAAAGAAGGCACTTGTCCTAATTAGGGATCTAGATCATAGTATTACTGGTTGTATGAAATGATATAGTTGGCTGTTTTAAAGTCAAGCCAATGATTTTTCTGTATTGGAGACCAGGGTTTTATGTTTGTTTGTTTTTTTAATGTTTATTAGATTTATAAAAGAAATATTTGATATGGTGTCGTATGTATTTAGCTATATGAATATTGATGATGATAATATACAGCATGTGAAATTACTCAATTTCTCTTTGTGCAAAGCCATTTCGGAAACTGACCTTCAGAATTCATTAGCATCATTACTAATTGGCTCAAGTATTGACTTAAGTGACCTTTAGTAACAGCCTTAATTCAAATACTAAATCTAGTGGAAGCACAACACTCTCTAAAGTAGTTTATCATGCATTGTTAAATCTTTATTATGGAAGAAATATAATGAAGTAGAGAAACAGTATAACAAATCATCTTGTGTCCCTTCACCCAGCTTCAATAATGAATAACTCAAGGTTGATCTTCTTTCCTCTAAAGAAACAAGGAGTTCGCAAATTGGGGAAATTTCTTATTGCACGGAGACAATTTTGACTGTCAGACCTCAGAAGGTGGGAAGGGATACTACTAGCATGTAGTGTGTAGTGGCCACACACATGCTTGGAAGCAGCCTATCCTACAATATACGGAACAGTAAGTACTGCACAGAAAGGAATTATTCAGTTCCAAATAGCAGGATTGCCACTGTTGACATATCCTGGCCTAGACCGTAACCCATTCTGCTAAACTCTCTGGATGATTGCCAAGCAAAGCCTAGGCAACTTAGGTAGAAGTGCTATGGAAGCCACATTTGACCTCCTCTGACTTCACAAGGGGAAGGAGGAGAATCCCCATTCGTGTCAGCCCAAGGTTGATTCCTTTGAGGTGGAGGTCAAACACGCCTTCACTCTCCAACCTCCTTTCCTAGTTCTGACACCAACTGTCCTTCCCAGAACACATTCTGCTCCACTGCTGGGTTGCAGAATCCATCGCAATGGTCACACAGAACTCATAGACAATACTCACAATTATGGGAAATTCACCAATTTCAATTCAGGATCAGAAATGTTAAAGACACACTTCTTTGGTCCTCAGTGCCTCTTCTCAGCTGTGCCCACAGGCATGCCACACCCTGGACTTCAGCCTCTCAACCACACGACCCCTTGACCTCTGGTGCTTGGGCAAGTGTTACAAAGCTCATTTAGCACTGCCAATAAATGCCCCCACAGGCACCTCTGGGCTCTTAGTTCCGTGGCTACTTGCCTGCCCCTCCACTCTGATCCTCTGGCATCCGGGCTATGTCACCTGGGTCAAAGTTCAAAGGGCATGCTCCTCTCTTGCTCTTCTTTCTTGATAATCAAGAAATAACCTGTTCCTATTTCTGAGATAACTCATTTTATACTTATTAGTATGGCAAAATGACCAAGGCCCTAAGTAGAGTCCAATACACCTTATTTGCATGTTTCTACCCAGTAATTTGGTCAGAATATCCAAAGATTTATGAGTCAGAATTGACTTGATGATAATAAGTTTAAGGGTTGGTTCTTTTTTTTCCCTGAGTTTTAATTTCGATTCATTGCAATTTATAAATGCATCCATTATTGGGGGGTGCGCATGCTTGTTAAGAATTTTGAAAAACGTAAAATAGCAGTTGATTCACTTATTTATTTTTCAGATCCATATCTAGTAAGCCCCTGCTCTGTCTCAGAGAGCTGTCCTCTGGAAGTCACATTTTACTTTGACTACTGGTTTCTCATTACATGTGGCATATGGCAGTCATGCAGTAGGTAAATGCTTCAGCAATTTCCTGAGTAAATCCAGCTCTTTTGTCTACAACTGGCCTATCCACAATCCTACATAAGTAAGTGTGATAAACACCTCTGTGATCCCAGGTTCTACTGAGACCTCAGCTCTGGTCTACTTTTATCCCTTGAGCCCCATATAGTTGGTAATCACTAAATTGGCTCCATCCATAGTTTCTGTTCTTCTAATATCTTTTAAAATTAGTTCCCTACATGCAAGACTTTGTAATGAATTCTCAGTGTGAGTTGTTTCCTCGCTGATCTTGATACACATGGAAAATATGGTACTAAATTTAATATTTTGGTAGAAAGTACTCATATTTGGGTAAACCCTATTCTTTTAAGTTCTCTGATAAGAATATTCTATAGTTCTCTGATAAGAATACCCTCTAAACAGAGATTGCTTTGATTCTATTTAATATTTTGCCTTTTAATGAAAAAATATAGTATAAATTGTGGGAGAAAAATGAGGCTTTCTACTTTCATAAGGAATTATAGTCTTAGAATGCACAGAGGCGCTACTATTCTGTCCTATAGGGTTGATTCAATGGAAGTGAGTTTGCATTTGATAGTATAAATTAATCTTCATACTCATATCATTTAGCACTTTATATTTGGGCACGACAATGCAAGCATGAGTTCATTAATGAAAGAAATACTTTTTTTACAGAATTATAATGCAATCTGAGTTGGAATTGACTTGATAACTATGAGTTTGGGTTTTGGAGGTATTTTTTTCTGTACTGGGTCCGATGATAAATATTTTAGATTTTGCATGCCACACAGTCTCTATAGCAGCTACTCCACTCTGCTGTCAGAGTGTGGAGACAGTCTGCACTACAGATAAATAATATGTAAACACACAAGCATGGCTGTGTTCTAATAAAACTTTATTTGCAAAAGAAGCAGTGGACTTGATTTGCATCTTAGGCCTTTGTTTTCTGTAAACCTTCTGAAGATGTTTTTCAGAAATATTTTGTATACACTTCAGTTTTATTTTTTATATGTTGAGAGAAGATACATTTTTTCTAAAACTTGCTACCCTTTATTCTCTAAATATTTCATTGTTTCAAAAGATTGACATCTTGGAAACCAAGACCATTAGACCAAAGCATTGGTCTTTAGGAATAAGCTTGCAGAAAATTGAATGAATAAATAAAACAATTTGTGTGTGTGTATGTGTGTTAAAGTTTCCCTGTTAATGTTTTAGAAGGATTAAAAACTATCTTGACAACTGGCCAGAAGTTATATTTTTCAATATCACATTTTTACTCCACCACTCCAAAACCCCATAACAAAAGAAAGTCTTCTTGGAGGTAATAAAGGAACTATTTATATTTCTACTAGACTAAAACATTTTTAAGACATCCTCTAATTTTCTTTATCATATTTAATATCAAACTTAGTTCCTAGTTCTAGTAGGTAGTCTACTAATATTTATTGAATAAAGAAACATATTCCAAGATGGTAAATATAGATACAATCAAATGTCATCTAGAATCTGAAATTAGATATTTTAAAAGCATAGAAGTAAAGCCATGTACTTATGTAAACAAAACTAAACCGTTTCAACGAAAAATATCAGAATGCCCAATGATATGCTATTTCTCTTTGAACTGAATGGTTTATCCGTTCTGAGCAAGAAAATCCAATGTTATAGCCACAGAAAACCACTGAGCTATACTCTGGAATCAACCACATCTGACATCATGGCTGACTTTGACAGAATGTGAGGTTGAGGTCTCCTTCCAGGTGCTAGAATGTCGTGCATTAATCCGCAGTATCCATGCATGTAGGCAGCCTAAACAGGCAGCTAGTTCCTGACGATCTAAATTTGTGACAATTTGTGAATGAATCACCATGTCCTCCATAGAACTTGGCAACTGGATCAGCGCTTCTGCATCTGGCATTGTACACAATTTGCATATTGTGGAAGCGAAGCACTTTCAATCTCTGAACCCCATCTCATTATGGCATGATGAGCTCATTGTCATGTGCTTTCCATCTTTAGTTCTAATTTCAGGGCAGCCATCGTTAAACCTAAGGGCAGACATACATAGCTTATAGATAATGATTGGCTAAACTCTTTTTAGTTTAGTAAACTTGAGATGTTAAATTGAGAGCAACTCCGCTTACTAGAATGAAAAAGAGAGCAGATAAAAGTATGCCCTCTCAATATCAGTTTTTCCAAAATACTTTTTAATTAAAATAACTGAGTTGCTTTAAATGAGGAAAGTGCCATTGATAGTTAATAAGATTTAGACTATCTCCAAAATCTACATTTCATTTCCTCAAAACACTTTTAACTGACAATAAACTCATGGGGATATTTGTGTTAAACACATGTCTCTAAAATCTGATAAGTCTGTTTCTTCTATTCTTTGTGCAGTTGGACATTACTTCTGTTTTAAAATGTGTTTATGGGAGATAAATAAATGTGTTTCCCTCAAATTTGTTTAACATGAATATTTCAAATTAGAAGTAAGGGAAAAATGTAAACATGAGCCATTGTGCCAGTATCCATTACATTGATTACACCCATGCAAGTGGGAGAGGACCAGAACCATATGCCATCCACCATGACCAGAATCCTAAGTGCACTGGCAATGATTTAAAAATGTATCCTCCTACAGATGTGCTTGACATAATGGATGGATGTATGGATTGTGATAAGAATTGTATGAGCCCCCAATAAAGTGATTTTCAAAAAATTGTATCCTCCAACCAAGGAAGGAATTCTGGCTTCTATACTCAGATTCCTTAACACATTACTAGTTTTGGTTTCCCTACTCAGATTCCCTAACATATTACTGGTTTCATACTTTTCTCAGTCTTAAGGATGTTAATTTGGGGAATTAGAAATTTGAATTTAATGGTTTTTATGAATGCTTTGATATGATATTTTAATATAATTTGGGGTAAAGTCTATTCATTAATAATGTTCAAAATATTTTCATAGAATGGGGAGAGGAGTTAGGATAAATATAAACTCAAACTGGATCTTCTGCATTCTAAGAATTGTCTGAAATATTGTATGGAGTTGCCCTGAGTCAGACTCTACTCAGAAGTAATGAGTTTGGCCATTTAGTTTCTTCATATATCCATAATGTGTGTTTAGTGTTTTTAAAATAGGTGGAAAAAATTTGGATGGATTGTTACTATCTATTCATGAAATTATTTGGGCATTGTGGAAGAAGCTGAAGATATATATGACACAAACATTCTTTTATAAATGACTTTGGAGCTAAAAAGTAGACTTCAGTAAGCTAAATTTTAGTTTTTACTAAAATCAATTTGGTTATTTAGTATACCAACCAGACATTCACTTTCTCACACTAGTTTTTGTACAGGTAGGCATACCATAATTGCGTTAACTTTGAATAATAGTGTTGTGACTTTGGTTGCACTAGTCAGGCCTCTTTATTCATCTGTAAAATCAGGCATTTTTAGCATGTTATTAAAACTCTATCCTCTTTAATTATATAATTCTTTCTAACACTAGGAGGGTTAACTCTAGGATCTGCTTTTATAGTGTTATTGTGGAAATGAAATTAAATCATAGGTTTTAAGCATTTAAAATAATTCCTAGCACATAATACGTGCTCAAAAACTACCAATGTATATTATATAATTTTTAGTTAAGGTTTATAAAAACACAAACTAAGTCAATTTAAAGAGGAAATGAACTGGCTTCAGTATTCAAAACCCACCAGGAAGACTTTATTGTGCCTGGGTAGATTCAGATGTTTAAACTATGCCATTGGCACCTGTTCCAGTGTTTCAGTTGCATTTTCCTCTAAGTTGGTTTTATTCTCCTGGGAGGTCTAGTAGTGATAGGGAAACACTAATTATGTAGAGTTATGGAGGAAAAGGAAAAATCATTCCCTGAAGTTCTGACATCAGCCTCGGAAGGATCCCAATCAACGAAGCAAGGAAGGAGTACTCTGGAGAGGATTCAGAGATCATGGTTACTGGTTGGGCTGCTAACATCAGCAGTTCAAAACTATCAGCTGCTCCACAGGAAACCCAGAGGGGCTGTTCTGCCCTGACCTATAGGGTAACTATGAGTCAGGATTGACTCAATGGCAGTGAGTTTTTGTTGTTGTTTGTAGGCATTGAGTGGCCCTTGAACTAAGCAGGACTACTGAGGAATGCTGGTGGGGTTTTTTAAGAGAGGAAGACATGTTTGGAAGATAAATAAGTAAGTTCACAAATTAGAACTTATTACTCCTAATAATTCCCCTCATAAGTCAATCTCATTCAAGTGTGATTGAACATTTATTCCAGCATTTCCTTTTCTATTTTTTCTTCTAGGCTATCCCTATATTCACTAAGGTTCTATTCTACTTTGCAGTTTCCAATAACAAGTTATAAATTGTCAAATGATGTTAAGATAACTAGAATATGATACCAGAAGTTAAAACCCTGAACTTGACAGTTCACAGTTTGATCAAGGTGACCACACATGTGCAATAGGCATCTTAGCCAGATTCAATGGAGGAAGGAATAACTTTTCAAAAATGCTTTGAAATATGCTTTGGTAATAAATATTTATTTTAATGGTAAAATATGTAATAGATGTGATCATTTAAAAAATGTAGAACAAAAGATAAAAAGCATGAATTCTAGGTATGTCTGCCCTCCCCTCCAAAAACTGGTTTTCAACTGGGAAACAGAGTTTGAATGTTTAATACTATATACCACTTTCCATGGAAAAGGAAGCATTTTTTCCCCTGTTTCCTTTTTAGTCACCTGAAGGTTAAGCATTAACTGCAGAAACTATTATTCAGAATTATTTATGGATCTTTTCTATGGTCATGAGTTTTTCTAATTTTTTGTTTGTTTAGTTTTAGCAAAGACAATATTGATTGTATCAACATAAAAATATTGATATGAGTAAAATTTTATTATCTTAGTGTTACAGTGGCATTTTCATGAAAGACACATGTGTAACAATTAATACAATAATTTAAAACAAAAATAGTTCTAAACCAACTGGAAATAGAAATTTCATACAATCCAGCTGGCTATATACCCTAAAGAAGTAAAAGCCCCATAACACGAATAGATATATGCACACCCGTGTTCATTGCAACACTCTTCACAATAGCAAGAAGTTGGAACAGTCCAGATGCCCATCAGTAGAACATGAATAAAGAAACTTTGGTGTATACACACACAATGGAATAACATACATCACTAAAAACCTATAATGAAACTACGAAGCACCTCATGACACACTAAGAGAAGTTAGTCAATCACACAAAATCCTCCAAATATTGCATGAGACCACTACTCTAAGTATAAAAACCAAGACAAACACTTGCATACCAAAGGGAACAGACTTTGGAAGTTGCCAAAGAGAGCAAGAGAGTGAACATGAGGCAGTGGGCTAGAGAGGGTTGATAGGCATTGACCAGTGAAAGAAGGATGCAGGGAGCAAATGGTG
This sequence comes from Echinops telfairi, assembly GCF_000313985.2. Taxonomy (NCBI): domain Eukaryota; kingdom Metazoa; phylum Chordata; class Mammalia; order Afrosoricida; family Tenrecidae; genus Echinops; species Echinops telfairi. The sequence continues at coordinate 251,081 of NW_022103948.1, forward strand.
ATGATTGGTTTGAACTCGTGAATGCCGAGATGATGATCTGGATAGATATATTTCACACACATATAAAAAAGGAGGCAATTAAAATGCAATGGCTTCAGTCAGGAGCTCCTTAATCCTCAACGTGACATCCTTGCTTGTTAACACTTTAAATATCTTTTGTAGCAGTTTTGCCTTATGCAATACTTGTTTTCTTACTTGCTGCTTCTATAGGTGTTTATTGTGAATTCAAGTAAAATGAACCTTGAGAATGTCCATCTTTTCTCCATTTAGCATGGTATTTATTGGTCCAGTTGTGGAGATTTTTTGTTTTCTTTATGTTGAGATGTAATTCCTATTGAAAGAGGTAATCTTTGATTTTATCAATTAGTGGTTCAAGTCCTCTTCCCTTGCAGCAAGCAAGGTTGTGTCATCTGCGTAAGGCAGGTTGTTAATAAGAATGTACATTAATGACTCTTAATAGTAAATATGAAATGAAAACCAATAACGTTCTGCAAGTTCATCCATATTATGTTGTGTTTTGCAGAATCATTGCTATTGTTTTATACTATAAGATACTTTTTTTGCAGTTTTGTTTCCTTTTTATTATATATCTCACTTTTATGGTTGTCATTCAACATGCATCAATCAACAACTTCTACACATGCAATTCAGTGGCACTGATTACATTCTTCCAGTTTTGCAACCCTTCCCCTTCTGAATTGTTCTTCCCCCATTAATATAAACTCATCGCCCATAAGTCTCCTGTCTAATATTTCCAGTAGCTGCTGACAATTTCCCATACTGATAGTTCTTAAAAGAATACTATTCTCAGGTCTGTCTGGATAGGACAGGCTGGATGAGCAATCTGGAGGAGAAAACAA
>NW_022103948.1:253540-262753 GCF_000313985.2 Echinops telfairi
AAAAAAAATCATTTCATTGTGGGCTCATACAGCTCTTATCACAATCCATATGTCCACCCATTGTGTCAAGAACATTTGTACATTTGTTGCCATCATCATTTTGAAAATATTTTCTTTCTACTTGAGCCCTTGGTATCAACTTCTCATCTCGCCCCTCCCCCCCGCACCTCCCTCCCTCACAAACCCTTGACAATTTATAGATTTAAATTTCTATTTTCATGTCTTATACTGACTGACATCTCCCTTCACCCTCTTTTCTGTTGTCCATCCCTATAGAGGGGATTATAGATAGATCATTGCGATCAGTTCCCCCTATCTCCTTCCCATTACCCTCCTGGTATGGCTACTATCAATATTGGTCCTGAGGGGTTATCTGTCCTGTCCTCCCTGTATTCCCAGCTCTTGTATGTACCCATGCACATGCTGTGGTCTAGCCAGATTTGTAAAGTACCATTGATTCTTGATCATATAATACCTCTTGAAATGGTTGGTAGTCAACTAGTTCTTTTTGATACAGTGACTCTATATATTCTTAGAAAGACATACTAAGCATCTCTAAAATACAGTGATGAAACCATGAAGCAGCTTATGACATGAATGAACCTAGTGAACATCATGCTGAGTGACATTAGTAAATTACAAAAGAACAAATATTATATGAGACCACTATTATAAGGAAACAACGAAACAAAAAAGATAAAGATTTATAGCAAAGGCAACAGACTTTGGAGATTGTCAGTGGTGTGGGGAGGACTGGAAGGAAGATAATGCAGTGAGCTAGAGTGCTGATTGGTGTTAAGCGGGTGACAAGTAAACTATTGGGCAGGGGTTAATTAGTAGTTTAAACTGTTGAATACAAAGTTGTTGATATGAAATATACACCCCAACCCAACTTACAATTTAAAAATTGTTAGTAAAAGACCATCGCAGAACAGACACAGAATAGCACGCATAGGGGGACACACACCGAGGAGGCATCTGGATCGTCAAACCCAGTAACGTGGAGGATTGCTGACAGCTGAAAGAGACAATGAAGGACCTTCTCCTAGAGTTCAGCCAAGAATTCTTGTAGAACCACATCTTGTCCTTCAGAACTATGAGAAAATAAATTTCCATTCTTTAAAGAAAAAATAAACAAACCACTCTTATGGAATGGCATTCCACTCTGACACACATGAGGCTGCCATCAACTTGACAGAAACTGATAGCATTATGCATTTCTTGTGGCATTAGTTATAACAGCAAAATTACAAGAGTGACCTAAATCCTCATATACAGAAGACTAGTGAGATAAACTTCCTTATATCCACGCATGAGATACTATGCTATATTAGAACAAAATGAAGTATAACTCAATGAAGAGAGCTCTAGTGATTTAGAAGATTAATGGAGACGTTGAGTAGAACGGTATTCAGGGTTGTTGTTTTTTTTACATAACTAAGAAGTAAAAGTAATACTGTATGTATTTACTTAATTTTCAGAAAGAAATTCAGGAGAGATAAATCAAGACCTAATGGAACTGTTATCTATCATAGGGTTCAGTTGATAGGATGGGAGTGTAATCTCTTTCAATGTACCTTTTTTATAGCCTTTAGATTTTTGAATCATGTAAATAGCTCACATATTGAGTCATAAAAGTAAATTTAAAAGTTGAATAGAAAATAAACACATCAAATTGACTGTATATCAAATTGATGACATAACCACGCAGAGGGGGGAAAAGAATGATTTCCAGTAATTTTGAGCACAGTGCTCTAACTGCAAAATCTGCAAAGAATGTTTATGTTAGTAGTAAAACAGCAATTTAAAAAAAACAATTTTGCAAATGCTATAGTATAAAACAAGTAAATGAATGTATTAAAAAGCAAAATTTCACTATCAGGGATAGAGAGATAAATATAAAATATAATTGTATATGGAAAATTATGTAATAATACATTTGAATGGGAAATAACCACATGATTTTGAAACATATATACATCATTTCTAGCTGTCCAGTGCAAGGACCTAGAGGAAATAAGGTTGCAATCACAAGGACCACAGAGGCTCTCTTGGAAAATCATTCAAAGGGCTCGACTATCAATTGGAATAGTCCCTGTGGTCTTAAGGGCTTGTATTCAAACAAGCAGCTATCTAAGTGACGTGTCAACTAAGCCCACATGGAAGAAGCACGCCAGCCTGTGTGATCAAAGATAACAAGGGAAAAAATCTACATGTGACAAAGGGGAAAGCATCAGAGCTTAAATTGTGAACACCCAATTTGTAGAAGGCTATGGAAGACAGTGAGGTCCTGTGTTAGTCTGGGTAGACTAGAGAAATTCATAGACATTCATATGTGTGTACGAAAGAGCTTTATATACAACAGCAATTGAATATTGAGAAAACATCCCAGCCCAGTCCAAATCAAGTCCATAAATCTGCTATTAGCCCATATGTCTGTTACCACTCTATAAAGTCCTCTTCAGACTCATAAAACACATGCAATGATGCCGAATGCAGGAAGATTACAGGCGAGTGGGTGGGAAGTCTTATAGGTCCAGTGGTTTTGTAAGCATCTCTGTTCTGGCAGGGGTCTCCATGTGGCCTCTCTGGCTCCAGAGGTCTGGCTCCATCAGGTTCTCTCTATGTGTCTTCTCCACAGGGATGTCTCACAGGGAGTGAGCAGAGAGAGAGAGTGTGTCTCTCGCCTCCAAGGAGGAAATACAAGCATTCCCAGAATCCTCAGGAGAAGGCTACGCCCACACAGAAGCCTCATTGACTGTAACCTGATTGACAGGCTAGACTCTACCCCTACACCCTCAATCCACAAATTGACACCAGATTTTGTAACTACCACAGGTCCCAAAACCCATTTGCACACTATCTAGTCAGATGAACCCTCTGCCAGGTCTCCTCTAGCCACAGGCCAGGGACTTGAACAGCTTTACTATCAGACAGAGATTCTTGAACCTTTGATTATGATGGGTCAGACTTCCTACTTGACCCAACCTGAATCTGCTCTAGGCTCAAGTATTTCTTACTCCTTCCACGACAGAAATTTCTTTTAAAATATTGATGGTGGCCTTTTCTTTCTTACTCTTTATTTGTATTTTTATCTTTATATTATCATTATTTCTTCTTGCTGTTTTGCTCTTGTTTTTTATTGTTTCTGTTGGGTTTCCTAGTTTGTGAAACACTGAAGGAGTTGATGCACAGAGACAATAACTGATGCAATGGTTTACCGGGGATGTGTAATGTGGAGAGGGTGAGGGGATTTAGGAAGCAAACAATAAATGTGGGAGGGGGAAGGGAGCACTAGAAGTGATTGTGATGATGTATATACAATTCCTTTGAAAAGTGATTAACCATGGAAGTGTATGATATGCAAATACTACATGAAGAAAACTACTAAAAGAAAAAAGAAACCGAACTATACCAATGGTCACCATGGGTGGAGGAGAAAGAATAGTTGCTTAGGGGGCATTGAGTTTATGTTAATGGTGATGGGATAATTTGGAAAAGGATATCAATAATGGTTGTACAACACAAAGGGTCTAATCAGTGGTACTGAATTACACATGTAGAAGTTGTAGAATTGTACAATGTTTAGTTGTGTTTATTTTTGACATAATTAGGGGAGAAATGCACGAATAACAATTAATAAAGGAAGAAGAAAATGTTCTAGAACTGAATGTGGTGATAATTGTACAACTCTTATTGATCTGATTGAATTATTGAGTTGTATGACGTGTGGATGAAGTGCTAATAAAACTGTTTTAAAAAAGAAAGAAAGAAAAGAAAAATTATTTGAGGTATTCTAAACCCAAAGACCAAAGCCACTGCTCTCGAGTCACTTCTGACTCATGGTGGCCCCATGTGTTACAGAGTTGAACTGCTCCCTAAAGTGTTCTTGCACTGTTTTGTTTCCTGTAGTCTTCAAGTAAACAGATCGTGGGGGTTTTCTTTGTCAGGGCCACTGAACTGCCAACCTAAAGGTTTGTAATCAATGGAAAACCACTTGCACCACTCAGCGTCCTCCTGTATTTCAGGTCTGGGCAAGGAAAAGAGCAGAACCTAGAGCCTCCTGTACAAAGAAGCAAGAAAGCACAAAAAGACTAATGAAGTCATGTCAATGGGACATAGGGTTTAGATTGAAGAGTTCAGAAAGGTCGAGTTGGGAACGAACTGAGCATTTAAAAGAGTGATTTCAATTTATGGCAATTAAATAAATTACAATACACAGAATAAATAGAAGCCTTTGAATCCGATGTGACACACATACAAACATACCAAGGAGAAAAATAAGGGAGGTTGAAAGTTCTTTGTAGAAAAAAAAGGATTAATCATTGTAGCATGAATGCTACAATCAGAAAATCGTGATTTTTTTCCCCAATTTCCTAGTCAAAGATCTGGTGGCACTCTTAGTTAAATGGTAAACTGCTAACTGTAAGGTCCATGGTTCAAACCCACCATCAACTCCATAGGAGTAAAATGAGATTATCTGCTCCTATAAAGTGTCACTTTGAGTCTGAATCGACTTGATGGCAGTGGGTTAAGTGCATCTACTTTAATGCAAAAAATACTGTAAATCACCCCCTCTAAATAGTTACTAACTCTATGGAGAAATAAGGAAATGCCACCTCATCTAAGTGAACGAGTTTACCATTTCAATAGTAGACAGTCTGACAGTATGTTGCTCTCAAAGTGATGAATTATGAAACCCTTAATTTCACCTAGTAAGTGCCCTTGTCGTCTTAACCGCAAGGTACCCAAATCTTTAGTTTATAGAAAATGTAGTGAAGGGGTTAAGGTTAAATTAAATTATGGGTAGCTAACCAGCTAAATCAAGAAGGTAGAACACATAAACAAAAGTCTTATTTTTCTTAAGTCATTTTCTGTCTTAGTTTTTTTTTAAGTCATTTTTAAGACAAAGTAAAATCTGAAGGACTGTCCTAGATTAAAAGAAACTACAAAGGCATATTACTCAACTGTAAATCTTGATTGCTTTCAATTTTTTAAATGATATATTTCAAGGTATGTTAAATGATGATGGGAAATTAGTGTTACATTTCTTAGGTTTGATCATAATGAGAGTTAAAAAGGAGAATGTCCTTGTTTTTAGAGAGTAAAAATTTGGGGGTCAAGTGCCATTATCTCTGGAACTTATATTCAAATGGGTTAGTCAAATATATTGATATGATAGCATATTCAAGCAATAAAAAATAAATGCACAGTACACTCATACAAAAAAGATTTTACATAAAAGTACACTTTATATTACCCCTCTATCTTTCCCAGAGCATATAAAAGCAAAATATGAACAAGTATTGAATTTAAGTGAATGACACAAAGGAGGTTATTTTATCAGTCTTTTATCTTTTTAACTTGAAAATTGTAAATGGAGTGCATTGGTGAGGTAAGATAGCATTTAAAATAATAACAGTACATATAAAGACGCCAAGAATGCATCTAACAAAAGGTGGGTAATGCCATTATGAATAAATTTTTAAAACAAAAAGTTCAAGCAAATCTATACTAATAGTGACATATATTACACCCACGACTAGAAGGATTCAGTATCAGAAAGATTTCTCTTCCGTAGTTAATTGTCAATAGATTCAATATAATTTCAGTGTAGATTGCCAAAGGTTTTAAATTTAAATCTACAAGTTGTTTTAAAATGTCTATAGCATTTAAAAAGCTGAAGAATAGCCCCACAAGAGTGTAGAGATATGTTCTACTCTATCTGAGGATAAGTCAAAAGATACTGGTACAAAATCATAGACACCTTTATCAAACAAACATGCCAAAATGGAAAGTTATTGTTTCTCAACGTCTCTTCCATTTAGGTCTCTACACTTCTGAAAGCAGGGCTTCCACTCATCTAAACCCTTCCCTGAAGAATTTGGCACCCTTCGATTTACACCATGTCAAAACAGTAGTTTGAACATACTTGAGGGACTCAAATTGTGTTTCTTGTTTAATGGTCTTTATTTGGGGGAATAAAAGAAATCTGAAGGGGCAATAATAGAGATATCACTGAAGAATGAGTAGGTGCATGGTCATGATAGAAAAAACATTTCTCATCACAACTTTGCTGGCCTTTATCTCACTATAATAAGTCCCATCACTGTCCTATGTTTTGTCAGATAATCTATCCAGATTACCTTCTTAGGAATCCAAGAAAAAAAAGTCACCCTAACCTCCTGAGTTCTCTGCCCTGAATTTAACTGGTCCTGTAGATTCTTTTGAAAGCCACTTTTTTGAATAAAACCTTTTTTGGAAGGCATTACAATGAGACTACAAGTGCTGTATATACTCCAGTATAAGCTGACCCGAATATCAGCCGAGGCACCTAATTTTACCACAAAAACTGCATTAAAAATATGCTGGAAAACTCAGCTTATACACAAGTATATATGGTATATTACTGACAGCACTTGTCTGCAGACATATACTAATCACAGAGACATGCTGAAATGTGTTTTTTGTGGTGTTTTTTTAATACAGCTGTGCATGTATGAATTGGAAATATAGTAGCAATGCTTTTTAACTTATCCTCATATATTTATAATAATGACAAAAAGGGAAAAAATGCTGCTGCGGATGATTATACAGAACCCAAACGTCATGGGATTTGATTCCTTGGTTGGGAGGTTTAAGGTCATGGCTTCATGGGACATCCCAATTAATTGGCCCAATAAGTCGGACAGGGCAAGATATGACAAAATACCCATTTATAAACTATCAAGGGCTCATGCGGGAGGGGGGAGCGGGGAGGGAGGGGAAAAATGAGGACCTAATGTCGGGGGTTTAAATGGAGAGAAAATGTTTTGAGAAACGATGTACAAATGCGCTTTACACAATTGATGTGTGTATGGATTGCGATAACAGTTGTATGAGCCCCTAATAAAATGTTTAAAAAAAAAAAAAGAGAGACTAAAATCATCTTCTTTTTAAATGTCCTTTGAGTTTCGGGAACAATAAGAAGTATGAAGGGGGCAAGGTCATGGCTGTAAAGTGGGTGTGGTAAGTTTCCTCAATGAAATTCTTGTAGCCTTTCTTTCACTTGAAGAAGGGGCAGTCGCACTGTTGTGATGATAAAAAAAACTTCCTTGGCACAATTTTCTTGGCCTTTTTCCACCAATCCATTTTTCAATTTTCTTAAAATTTCTTCCCAATAAATCCCCATGATTATCCTATTTCCTTTAAGAAAATCTATCAAGATTGCCCCTTCAAAATCCCAAAACACATTCACCATAGCCATCTGAGTTGACCTCTCTACTTTGAATTAAACCGGCCCAGCTGATTCTCTTGGAAGCCACTGTTTGGATCGGCCTTTTGTTCTTTTTGTTGTTGTTTCTAATGCACCATACAGAGACTAAAACAAGGGTATTGCTTGTATGCAGAAATCCACATGTTTAAATTGAAAAGACATGTTCTGTTTGGAATAAACCCATGCATACATGAACTAAAAAAAAAAGATTCTTAGCTCATAGGCTGTACTAAACAAAGAGAAGAGTGAATTTGGCTTATAAATGATAGTTTTCCAACACTATTTCTTGCTACTAAAAAATGTTCCAAGGGCCAGCAGCAATGAAATCACTTGGGAGGTGATAAAAATGCATACTATCTGGACCCACCCCCAAATTCCTGAATTCTAGTCTGTATTTTAACAAGTTACCCAGGTGAGTTGTAGTGACATTAAAATTTATGAAACACTGCTCTAGATAAAATCGCACACCACTGAACAAGGAAATACAAGCAAATGTGGACACAATTGCATTTGTTAGTCAAAATCTTTAACAAAAGTTTCCTTGTGTGTCTAAAAGTCATATGTCCAGGCAGCCAACAAACATTTGAAGAAATGCTCTGGACCACTAGCTTTCAAGAGATGCGAATCAAAACACCTGCATTAATAGCAAAGGTAAAGCAAACAAACAAACAAACCAGAAAATAACAAATGTTGGACAAAGTGCAGAGAGATTGAAACCCTCAGATACTGCTAGTTGGACTGTAAAACACTAGAAGCACCATGGGAAGCCATATGGCACTTTTTCAAACAACTGGGAATAGAAATATCATATGGCTCAGCATTCACACTACTTGGTAATATACCTTACAGAAATAAGGAACATAGCACGGACAGATATATGCAGACTTGTGTTCATCGAAGCATTATTCACAATAGCAAGATGATGGAAACAATCTTTACATCCATCAGTGGAGGAATGGGTGAAGAAAGTTTCATACATGCCTACAATGCTCACTGAAGAATTCTACTGTCAGAGGCCTTATGACATGGATGGATTACTGAGTAAAGTTAGTCAATGAGACCACTGTTATAAAAGATAAAAGGATTTCATGCCAAAAGAAACAGATATTGATAGTTAGATGGGGGATGGGGACCGGAGGGAAGGGAAGAAAAAGCATTAACGAATAGAATGAAATTTAAAAGTCCTATGCTCATTAGCAATAGAAGCAGCACACTAGCCTGTGTGATCATGAGGTGTTGATAGGATCAGGTATCAGGCATCAAAGACCCAGAACAAAAAAATCATATTATTGTGAATGTGGTGGAGTGTGGAGTGGAGACCAAACACCCATCTGTAGACTATTGGACATCCCCTTACAGAAGGGTGACAAGGGAGAGACAAGCCAGTCAGGGAGCAGGATAGCACTGTTGAAACATACAACTTTCCTCTAGTTATTTAATACTCCCCCCACCCACTATCATGACCCCAATCCTACCTTATAAATCCAGCTAGACCAGAACATATACACAGGTACAGGTAAGAGCTGGAAACACAGGGAACCCAGGGCAGATAAAACCCTCAGAACCGATATTGAGAGTAGCAATACCAGGAATGGAAGGGGAAGGTTGGGGGAGAAAGAGGGAACTGATCATAATAATCTACATATAAGCCCTTCCCAGGGGGACAGACAACAGAAAAGTGGGTGAAGGGAGGCATTGGTCAGTGGAAGACATGAAAAATAATAATTTATAAATTATCAAGGGTTCATGAGAGAGGTAGTATGGAGAGGGAGGGGAAAAAATGAGAAGCTGATACCAAGGTCTCAAGTAGAAAGAAAATGCTTTGAAAATAATAATGGTAACAAATGTACAAATGTGCTTGACACAATGGATGGATGTATGGATTGTGATGAGTTGTATAAACCCCCAATAAAATGATTTTTTAAAATAAATAAATAAAGGCATCTCTCAAAAAAAAA
>NW_022103948.1:263100-291859 GCF_000313985.2 Echinops telfairi
AATGATGATGGCAACAAATGTACAAATATGCTTCACACAATGGATGGATGGATGGATTGTGATAAGAGCTGTATGAGCCCCCAATAAAATGATTTTTTTCAAAAGAAGAGATAAAGCAATGTGCAAATGAACAAATAAAATTATATGGTAGTGCCTGTATCAATACATAAGATTGGAAAAAAACAAAGCAAAATAGTATCTCAAATATGCTTTCCTTCATATAAAGCTCAATAAACAACATATTGTTGAAGAATACCTAGATGTGGAAAACTAAAAGAGAAACTGAAAAATTATAATTCAATAATCAACAGTAAACGTCTACTTCTAGCCATTTTGTAGTAATAAGGCCCAGATTATCCATCTCACCTTAAACAACTTGTGTTAGACTGGGTTGACTAGAGAAACAAATTCATTGACACTCATGTGTGTAAAAGATAGAACTTTATATCAAAAAGCAATTGTACCTTAAGAAAACATCCACCCCAGTCCAAATCAAGTCCATAAGTCTGATATTAGCCCATATATCTGACACCAGTCCATAAATTCCTCTTTAGACTCACATGGCACAAGCAAGGATGCTAAATGCAGGAATATCACAGGCCAATGGGTGACATCTTGTGGATCCAGTGGCAGTGTAAGCATCTCAGGGCTGGTGTGGGTTTTCACGTGGCTCCTCCAGCTCCAGAGCTCTGGCTGCCATCATCATCGCTCCATGTGGCTTGTCAACAGAATGTGAAGCAGAGAGAGTGTGTGTGTCCCACCTCTAGGGAGGAAGACAGGAGTTCCCAGAATCCTCAGAAGGCCATGCCCACAAAGAGTCATCATTGGCTATGACCTAATTGACAGGCTAGACTCCACTCCTTCATTCTTATTTACCCAGTTGACATGAATTTGTGTAACTGCCACACAATTAAAGAATGAATAAAGTAGTGGAAGCAACCATTTTCAGAAGGTGGATAAATCACAGCACAGGATATGATATCGGAGAGATGGGAAACAAACCAGATTATCCCTATGTTCTAGTTTACTGACTGTAGTACCTGAAGGGGCCCTTGTGGTGCTAATGGCTAAGAACTCAGCTGCTAACTGAAAAGTTAGTGGTTTGACCCCACTCAGAGGCTACCCAGGAGAGAACCTTGGCTGTCTATTTTCATAAAGGTTACAACCAAGAAAGTCCAATGACAGTTCTATTCTATCATATGTGGTCATATGTTGAAAGTGACCCAATAGCATCCAACAGACTGCTGTGCAGGGGTGAATAAACTAGTCTGGAGTCCTGAAACACATCTTCACTTGAAGAGAAAGGCCAAGGAATTTAAAGAAGCTTAGAGAAAAGGAGCCCTGGTGGCCTAGTGGGTTGTGCATTGGGTTGCTAACCCAAAGGTCAGGAATTCCTATCCCCCAGCCATTCCAAGGAGAAAGATGAGACTACCTTCTCCAGAAGAAACCCATTAGTGGTGGAGCTTCTACTCTCTACCCAAAGATAGTGGGTTTGACTTCTGAGTTAAAGTAAGCAAGAATGTATAGTTCGGAGGACCAGAGAGGAGAGAATTGTGTAGAAATGAGCTCCAGAGTCGCAGAGGGTTCTGTTTGAATCACCAGCTGTGTACAGATTGATACATGAATAGGAGTCAACTCCTGAAGAGTGAAGAGAGAAATGCTGGGAGGAAGGCAGGAAAATGAATCACAAAAGGCTCACACAGGACCAGGAATGTTTATGCACCTTCTATATCCAAAGAAGAAAATCTTATCATTTAGAAAGTACTAGATAGAGTACTAAGAAGAATGCGTTCTCAGTATCACTCATACTGCCATTGAGTAGACTCCAGCTCAGTGACACGACATTGGGTTTCAGAGGCTGTAAATCCTCTTGACAGGAGCAGACAGTCTATCATTTTCCCAGGAAGCAACAAGTGGGTTTAAACCACCAACTTGGTTGGCAGCCCAAACAGTAACCCACTACATCATCAGTTCTCAGTAACGGGGAGAAATGAGCTCTGACTGAAGGCTGTTCAAGTCCCTCCAACAAAGCTTGAAGGCAAAATTTCAAAGAATCAGACTGTTTCCATAGACTGTAACTGTGCCATGGAAAAGTGCATAAAGAATAGTCAATGAAATACATAATATTTCGTGCTTTATACATTACAAGTCTCAATGTCTGGCATATAGTAAAACGTTTAAAAATATATATAAAAATGCAAAAACAAAGGAACTAGAAACCATAATCCAAAGAGAAGTCCCTGGATAGAAGAAGATCCAGATATGACACAAATGATAGAATTTGTTCACAAGTATACTGAAGAAATTGTGATAGCCATATTAATATGCTCTTAGAGAGATAGAAAAGCATGCATATAATAAATGATATTCTTATAGAATTTTAAAATAAATTTTACATTAATGTAAATTTCATTATATTAATACACAGTATATCATTATATAATTAATGCAATTTAAATTAATATAATAAAAATAAATACATGGAAGATGAAAAATAAAAATGAAATAAACACTCTGGGAATAACAGTCAGAGAGATATTGCAGAAGTAAAACTTTACAAACTTTAAAACAAAGCAACAGAATCTATCCAGAATGAAATTATATAAAAGTTTTACATTTTTTAAAGGCTGAGAAATGAGTCCTGGGATCAGGGGCTCAAGTGGGAAGAGAATGCTTTGAAAATGATGATGGCAGCATATGTGAAAATGTGTTTGACACACTGGAGGAATGTATGGATTGTGATAAGAGATGTAAGAACCCCCAATAAAAATATTTAATTAAAAGAAAGATAACAAACTGTACCTGCTTGCTATTCAGTTGCTAATAAAGGGGAACTAATAATTGGAGTTTTTTAAAAAAAAGAGTCCTGTAGGCAAAGAACAAGAATGTAATAAAAACAGAAGTAGAAAGTAACTATAGTGAATAATGCAAGTAACCTGACAAAAATGGAATTAATGCATCCACTAAAGAATATATTTCATGCCATAAAAGTCTCAATTATTTTTAATAATAATAACTATTATTATTTATAATATAAGAATAGTGGTTCTTGCGGGGCAAAGGGAGAGGGGATAAAGGGGAAATGATATCAAAGAGTTCAAGAAGGAAGAAAATGTTTTGAAAATGATGGTGGAAATAATTGTACAATTATGCTTGATCTAATTGAATTATGGATTATTATAATATCTGTAAGAGTTCCCAATAAAATGATTATTATAAAAGAAAAAGCCTCAATTAATCTAAAAGGATTGAAAAATGTTTTCTGATCACAACGGAATGAAATTAGAAACCAATGCAAAAAAGATAACTAGAAAAAAATCCCAATATTGGAAAGCATAAATAAAATGCCTCTAAATAACCATAAGTCAAAAAAATAAATCAAAAGCACATCAAACTAAACAAAAATGAAAGCAGGCGTGCAGTTAAAGTAATGCAAATGTTATAACACTACATACCTATATTAGAAAAAAAGAAACATCTCAAACTAATGACAGCACTTTCATATGAAGGATTTAGAAAAAGAAAGAACAAATTAAAACCAAAGTTAAGCAAAGAACAAGAAATAATAAAGACAGGAGCAGAAATCTTTGAATTAGAAAGGAATACTAGAACAACAGAGACCATCATTAAGGGTAAAAGCTAGTTCTTTGAGATTAATAAAGTGAAAAAGCCTCTAGCTAGAAAACATAGGAAAAACACAAATGATTAAATATCCTATGCTGTTGTCATTTCCTTAAATGTTATAGTTAGTTCTGACTCTTAGCCACCTGTGTACAAAGGACAAAGCACTATCCTACCCTGTGACAGCCTCACAATCATTGCTATATTTGAGCCCATTTTCGCAGCCACTGGGTTCATCAATATCACTGAGAGTCTTCCTCTTTTTCTGACTTAATAAAGCCTGATGGCCTTCTCCAAGGATTAGTCACTCCTGATCACTCGAACTCACTGCCATGGAATTGATTCTAATTCAAAGCTACCCTGTAGGACAGAGCAGAGCTGCCTTGGTGGGTTTCAAGGACTGTGGTACTAGAAATCCTTATCGTTGTCCCTCAGAGCAGCTGGGGGTTTCAAGTTGCTGACCTCGGGGTTAGCAGCACAAGGCAAGTCCAAATACATCAGATAAAGTCACACAATGCTTGCTTCCAAAGGGACATCCTGGTTGTACTTCTTCTAACAAAGATTGGTTTGTTTTTCTGGCAGGCCACATAACCTTCCATATTCTCCGCCAGCTTCAACACTCAAACAAACCAATTCTTCTTTAGTCATTGTTCAGGTTTCACATGCAAATTTGGTCACTGAAAATGCTGTGGCTTGGATCAGGAACACCTTAATCCTCAAAGAGACATTTTTGCTTTTTAACACTTTGAAGAGGTCTTCTGCAGCAGATTAGCCCAATGCAATTCGTTGTCTGATTTCTTCATTGCCGCTGCCATGGTCTTTGATTGTGGATCCAAATAAAATGAAATGATTGGAAACTCTAATCTTTTTATTGATTCAATTGTCAAGAACTATTTTCTTTTATGTGGAGGTGTAATCCATCCTGAAGGCATTTTATCTTCATCTCTCAGTGCCTCACGTCCTCATTGTTTTTATCAAGCAAGGTTACATTTTCTGCATATCCCAGCTTGCTAATGAGTCTTCCCCAGAGCCTCGTAGTGTTCCTTCTCATATAGTCTACCTTCTCCAGATGATTTGGTCAGCATACAGATTGAATGAGTCTGGTGAAAGGACATAACCCTGGTATATACCTTTTCTGATTTAAATCATATAGTATCCCCTTGTTCTTTTCGAAAGATTGCTTCCTGGTCTATGTATAGGTCCTACATGAGCACAATTAAGTGTTCTGGAATTCTCATTCTTTTCAATATTTTCCATAGTTTGTTTTCATCCACACAGTCACATGTCTTGCATAATCAAAAAATCCCAAGTAAACATCCTTCTGGCATCCTTTGCTTTCAGCCAAGATCCCTCTGATATCTGCAATCATATTCCTCCTTCGACATTCTTCAGATACCATGGACTTTAAAAAACATAAGGAAACATTGTGCTCAGCTTTATGCAATATGCAATGTATAGAAAATGAACAAATTCCTTGAAAGGGAAACTACCAAAGCGCAGACAAGAATGTTGTAGTTGTGAAGTGCCTTTGAGTTGGTTCCAACTCATAGTGACCCCATGCACAACAGAAGGAAACAGGGCCCAGTCCTGCGCCATCCTCACAATTGTTCTTATGTTTGAGCCCATTGTTGCAGCCACTGTGTCAATCTGTTTCATCCAGGGCCTTCCTATTTTTTAAAATCATTTTACTGGGGGCTCATACAACTCTTACTACAATCCATACATCCATCCATTGTGCCAAGCACATTTGTTGCCATCATCCTTTTCAAAACATTTTCTTTCTACTTGAGCCCTTGGTATCAGCTTCTCATTTTCTCCCTTCCTCCCCTACCATTCCTCTCTCATGAACCCTTTATAATTTATAAATTATTATTATTTTTTCATGTATTATACTGACCGATGTCTCCCTTTTTTTGATTGCCCCTCCACTTTACCAAGCATGAGACCAGAGACTGGTCTCTCCTAACATGTCCAAAGCACTTGAAACTTCTCAAAAGTTCATTGTAGACAGACATTCATATCATTTTTTTGTAATCACCAAAAATTGAAAACAATCCAATTGTCCATCAACAAGTGACTGGATAAAATATGAAGTGTCCGTATAATGGAGCATCTCTCAGCAGTCAAAAGACAATGAATTATTGATATATACTATAACACCAGTGAATCTCCAAGTGATTCTGTTGATTGCAAAGGGGAAAAAAAGAATATTAAAGAGAGTACATACTGCATGGTTTCATTATGCAAACGTAAATCAATACACAGTGCCAGAAAGTCCTTCAATGGGTGCCTGGTGATGGATGGGAATGAAATTACCAAAGGGTGGAAGGAAACTTTTGAGGAACAAGAAATATTCTGTCACTTAATTTTAGTGATAATTTCCTGGGTGTACACTTACAAGTAGGCCAAATGTCACAAAACTGTTTACTTCAACTACGTGTAGGATCAGCCCCAAGCCAAGGCCACTTGGGTTATTCATCTTGATACAGTTGTAAAAAGTGTCAGGGTAAGCTAGACTCTGCTGATGTTACAGATAATAGAAAAATGGTAGCTGAATTAAACAGTGAAATTTATTTATCTTCAAAATATGAATCATTACATGTCTAGGTAGAGATCTAACGGTATCCGGTGTTTATGTGACAACTTTCCAACCTTGCAGCACTTGGACAGAAAGGCTTGAAAAGTTAATGTTTTAAAGAAATACTATTGGGTCAGAAGAAACACGCATCCCTTCTACTTGCATCTCATTGGACAGAACCAGTCACAGGCATGGCTTACCAGGGAACTGGAAACTACTGGGTAGCAAAAATAGAAGATAACTAGATAGGGCTGAACATGAGTAATGACTATAATACAGGGTTACCTCTTGGGATAATGTGATAGTTAGGTTTTTTGTGCCAACATCACTCCTGCGAACAGGTATGGGTGGAGTTTAAACTGTCAATCAAGTTGCAGCATGATCACTCCTTGATGGTAAAAGAACGCGAGACACTGGGACTCTTCCTCTCTCTCTGCCTTCACTTTCTTGCTTGCTGGCCACACTGAAGTTGCTGGAAGCCTGCCCTATTTTCCCTGACCTTGCATCCATGCGCTGGCCTGTGATCTTCCTGCAGTGTGTGTCATTGCATGCTGCTATGTGATTCTGAAGAGGGGCTTATGGACTAGTATCAGACTTACAGACTTGAGCTGGACTGGACTGGGACACTATCTTGAAATAAAATTACTTCTTGACATAAAGCTCTTTCTTGTCCATATATAAGTGAGTGTCCCTAGATTTGTTTCTCTAATCAACCCAGCCTAATACAGTTAAAATAGACAGAGCTGTAGTCAAAGTTTTAATGTTTACTAAACAAAACTGTACTGCCATCAAGTCAATGCTGACTCAAAGTGACTCCATAGGAGAGACCTTAGTGGTCTGATGGGTTACCCAAGGTCAACAGTTTGAACCCAGCAGCCATCAATGGGAGAAAGATGAAATTGTCTGGTTCTGTAAAGATTTATAGTCTTGGAGGCTCAAAGATGGGAGTTCTACTCTGTCCTTTAGGGCCATTATGAGTCACCATCAAGTAGATGGCAGTGGTAATGGTAATTTTATGTAAAAATTTTCTTTCCCAATACTTGCTTGCTTGCTGAAAGGAAGACCTGAAGCACTTGTAGATGAAGATCAAAGATGGCAGCTTTATGTATGAATTGCAACTTAATATAAAGAAGACCCAGGTCCTCACAATTAGACCATTATGATAAATAGCAGGTGGTAGTTAAATAATGTCATGTCAGCTTGATATATAAAAGTGTAGGGGTGGAGTCTAGCCTGTCAATCAGGTCACAGTCTGATGGTGCCTCCTTGCGGGCATGGCTTTCTCAGAAGTAGGGTCCTAGGAACCTCCCTCCCACCACCCCCCTCTCTCTGCCTTCACCTTCCTCTGGACGAGCCACACTGAAACCAGTATAAGCCCTGGAGATGTATCCACCACCATTGGAACCACACAACTGTGCACCCACTGGCCTGTGATCTTCCTGCATTCTGCAACATTGCAGGTGGCTGTGTGAGTCTGAAGAAGGATTTCTGGACTAGTATCAGATGTATGGACTAGTACTGTACTTATGGGCTTGAGTTGGATTGGGCTGGGATATTTTATTGATTCACAATTATTTCTTGATATAAAGCTCTTTCTTATATATATATATATATATATATGAGTGTCTCTGGATTTGTTTCTTTCATCTACCCAGCCTAAGACATGGATAAAAGATTGAAGTTGTCAAGATTTCATCTTGCTTGTATCCACGACCAATATTCATAGAAGCATCAATCAAGAGACCAAATGATGTGTTGCACTGGGAAAATCTATCGCACAAGACCTCTTTAGAGTGATGCAAAGCAGGGAGGCTACTTTGAGAACTAAGGTGCACCGAACCGAAGCCATGGTATTTTCAATCACTTCATATATATGTGAAAGTTGGACTTTGAATAAGTACGACCAAAGAAGAATCAATGCATTGGAATTGTGGGGCTAGGAAGAATACTGAAAGTAACATGAACTGCTAAAAGGACAAACAAACCTGTCGTAGAAGTACAACTCCTTAGAGGTAAGGATGGCAAGACTTCTTATATACTTTGAATGTGCTGTCAGGAAAGACCAGTCCCTGAAAAAGAGCACCATGGTTGGAAAAGTGAAGAGCAGAGAAAGAACGGAAGGCCTTTGAGGAGATGGATTGACACCATGGCCTCCGCAATGGGCTCAAGTATTGGAAAAAATGTGAGGATGGCTCAGAATAAGGCAGTGTTTTGTTCTGTTGTGCAGAAGATCGTTATGGGTCAGAACCAACTGTATGGTACCTAACAAATACACGTTCAGTTCTCATGTAAGATCTCTTCTCTTGGTGGCCAGTGTAAAGAGTGCTTCTATTTTATAAGCCCCACCCCCACCCCCAGCCACTGCTATCAAGTCTATTGCATCTCATAGCAACCCTATAAAGGGTTTCCCAGTCTGCAAATCTTTATGCTAGCTGACCACCTCATCTTCCTTCTGAAGAGCTGCTAGTGGGTTTGAACTATCAATATTGCTGTTAGCAGTCCAAGGCTTACCCAACAGCATCACCAATGCTTCTTGCAGCACCACTAGTGTTTCTTATTTCATAATAATCTTCAAATAATTCCTATCAATATTTATCTTTGCCTGGTGTGAATCACATGGTTACTTTTGTACCAATTCCTGAGGTCAGTGATGAGATATTGGTTGCCACCCATGGATGTGATGGAGACAGATGAGATGGGTCAAAATGTTACATCCTCCAAAATCATGTGGTGTCTGTACAGATGTTTCTAAAAAATCAAATCAAATGCTTATCTTGGAAGATAAGTGGGAGGGAGAAAAAAATGGTGGAACGATGGGAAGGAGGAAGGAAGTGAGAAAAAGAAAAATAGAATAGAGAGTGAAAGGTAGAAGGATGAAGAAGGGAGAAGGCTGGGAAGAGAGTTGGCAATGCAATCAGCAAAGGAGATGATGTTTAACAGTAAGATTTGTAATTTATATCAGTTTAAATTATAGTCAAAAGGTTGTTGCTTTTATTGAAAGCCAATAAATAGCTATAGCACCATCATTTTCAGAAATCGAGAGCACTGCATTAACTACTCGGTTGTACAACTACAACACAATCTATTTGTACATTCTGTTGGCATCATCTGTTATAGTGATGTTGTTTATATATGGCCCCAAATCAGGTGTCTACAGAATAAGGGCAACAGCAGAGTTAAGGTTCACGACTAGATACACATTTTAGGTAGGGGGGGAGGACCTTGAATTCTTAGTAAGTAAAAGTTTCCCACTACCTTCTCCTAATTATCCATGAGGATTATGGACACTAGTTCATTCATCTCATGCCAAAGAAATGAGAAAGTCTACTTTTTTTTCCCCTGACAAACTTGCAAGTCCAGGCAAATCAATAGAGAAGGAAGAGAATCTTAAACAAAAACAGCTATAGTTTTCTCAAATTGTGATTTCTTTCATTTTTCCCCCATCTCTATCTTGTTAATTTTACAGCAGTTGTTAGGGGAAAAGCAATTCAATATTGGAAGAGATTGCTTCTTATCTGACCCTGGATCACCTGTCTCTAATCTCTCCTTCAGATTTTGGCAGGGAAAGATCAGCAGCACAGACCGACATGAGGCCCATTTACTGAGTAACAAGCCTCAGTAATTTGGTGGGTTTGATTGGGGTTATCAGTCAACAGCTTCTATATCCTTTTAGATTAAAAGCTAAAAAATGTCTACTTTATTCAACGCCAATTTTCTACCTTTAATTTACTGCTATGAAGAAATACTTGCTCCTTTGATCTTTTTTCAAGAAAAAACTGGATTTCACCTAGGCAACACATCACATGCAGAACTGTCATCTCTCCAATAATGGTGTGTCACTCTAACCTTTGAGTTTGAGAGGGCAAAAACAATTTCTACTATATCCTTTTCCTAGCCACTCTGTTTTTTATATCCTTCACATTTGCCTTACTGGGAAGAAGAATTGTATTTCTTAGGCTTTTCGCTTGAAAAATCAAGGAATACAACAACCAGATATTGAAAGAAATATCCATAACAATTCCAATTTACCATGGCACCACCAAGTTAGCTTATACCCACAAAATGATTTTTTTTCTTTAAAGGAAAATCTTACATTTGCCTAAAATATGTAAAAAATATGTTAATATAAAACATTACCAGAATGAGATGTTTATTTGTTCTGTGCTCCAGAGTACTTGCCAATATTTACTGTAATCTTTGTCACAACTGAATTTGTAAATAGCTGAAACATAACAGTGCCAAAGATCTGAGAAGAATATCTTAAGAAATGAACAAGTGAAAATCAATAGCTCAAAGAAAGAAAAATATCTTTTGCACATGCCTTTAGAAGTTATAAATATGCCCATTAATAAAAATGTTCAACTAAGAAAATTATTTCTATTCATGCAAAAGGACAAAGGATAGTATATATTTTAAAATAAAGACAAAAGTAGCACTTTTAACACTATCGATTTAAAGAAATGCCCAATACCATGTGTTCAACAATCCCCTTGGTACCGTGAAATTTAGGAAAGATGTTTGATGAACTGTCTCTTATGGGTTTCTTAAATGCCTCCTGTATTTAATATGTGATGGAAAATATGTCAGTTGATTTCACAACAAAGTTAATATTTAACAAATCACCAGAATTAAAAAAAAATAAGGTAATGTGAAAAGGGATCACACCATTAGAAGTAAGGGTTGGATGACTAACAAATATAGTATTCTGAAATTGGCTGAGAATTGTTTTTTTGGAGTTTCCGAACTCAATTAAATCTAGTAATGACCCCCCACCACCACCATCATCACTCATTCTTCTTTCAGTTTGTTAAACTGTGCTGCCATCAGGATTGGAGGAGGCCTCATTAAACACCTAGGAAATGTATATAACACAAGATTATTTGCTGCTGAAAGGGAAGGGCACTTGAAGCACTTACTGATGAAGATCAAATACTACGGCCTCCAGTATGAACAACATCTCCACTTAAAGAAAACAAAAATCCCTACAACTGCACCAATAAGCAACATCAAGGGCAGATGCACAAAGATTGAAGTTGTCAAGGATCTTATTTTCTTTGGGCCCACCATCAAGGTCCATGGAACCAGCAGTCAAAAAATCAAATGCCATATTGCATAGGGCAAATCTAACTGCAAAGGATCTCTTTAAAGCTTTGAGAAGAAAAGATGTCACTTTTAAGATCAAAGTGGACCCGATCCAAGTCATGGCATTTTCTCTTTCTTTCTTTTTCTTCCTTCCTTCCTTCCTTCCTTCCATCCATCCATCATTCTATTGGGGGCTGGTACAATGCTTATCACAATCTGTATATACATCCACTGTATCGAGCATATTTGCTAGAACTGAACCCTCAATATCTCTTAGGTATGCCTATTCACAGTAACTGAAAAACACTGTAATGTTTTATTAGTGTATCTTTCAAATGAAGTCAGGATGTTCATTATTGTCTTCTTGCCTAAAAATAATGAGTTAGCTAATCATGCATATGGATGTAAATTTTTTAATTAAGCATTGTAAAATGGCTTAAAACAAAAGAAAGATTCCCCTGCTCAGTCCCCACAGTAATCCCATTGTAAAGGCAAACATTGTAAATTATTGGTGTTTTTTGTTTTGCTTTGCTTTATACTTCCATTTCTCTAAATAATATGACTATGACATTTTATCATTTTTCCTTTTAATAGACAGTGTATATATTAAATTGAAATATGTACAAGATAAAGTTACAAAGAACAACACAATAATAATGAAAAATAGTGAAAGTCCTTCCCCTCCATAGGATAAGTCCACATTTCTTCTTCTTGTGGCAAGTTTTTTACTGTGATTTTGATTAGCTAAGCAAATATATTTTCTTTTTCTCATCTATACACACATGTACACACTGTACACAAATAGAAGTATAGTCTATCCTCTTTGCACTTTGCACATTTACCTAACAATTTGATTACAAACTTGTTACTCTAATAAATTTACCTGATTCTATTTCACGAGAAATGTGAGTCATTGACTGGTATACTTTTGTTTAATTTTAAATTTGGAGCAAGTTAGCAAGACATATCAGTTTTCTATTCCTCGATCTATACACCTTGTTTCATGTCATTAATTGCAATCCGTGCGATTTAACGATCACTTACCTACCTTTCTTCCTATGTTTTGTATTTCTATTCTTCCTTCATTTTAAACCTTATGAACTTACTCCTGGAGGAAATTCTGCCTCTTTATCTCAAATGGTTGATTATTCTATGTGGTGCATTCCTCCTTAGTGCTATTGTGCCCCTTGTACATTTTTCGATTGGTCGGACAAAAACTGAGCCATGGGTGTGAGTTAATTTCCAGATCTGAAGAGTCAGTGATATTGAACCTTATCTTCATAAGTTTAAACATATATGTATTTAGTTTTCATGGCATGTGTTTTTTATTTCATTTAAAAAATCATTTTCTTGGCATATAATTCACAAGTCATACAATTTAATCATTCAATTTTATTAAAAAGAGTTGTGCAGTCATTGCCACAATCAATTTCAGAACATTTTCTTCTTGTACTCAATGCTGTTAGCTCCCCATTTCCCTACAACCACCTCTGCCATGCCCCTAGGTAATTATTAATCCAGTTACTGTCTATATATTTATGTATCTTGGATTTCATATACAGAAACCATACAAAACCAAAACAGGAAGCAAGCAAACAGTATCAGAGTTTAAATTCTGAATACCCAGGTTACCGAAGGCTATGGATGACAAGCAATCAAACAAACAAAAAACTCAACAAAAATGATGAAACAAAACAGAGAAAAACTTCAATAGAAAAGAGAAGAGAAATGCTAACCTAACACAACTTCAAAAATGAGTTAAAAGGGAGATCAGATGATAAGGTGTTACATTTTAACCCAACTATGCCTACCATGCTCAGCTTTACAATGCTCTCTGCATGATAGCAAGGCTATCCACATTCCTGGAGTAGGATCAGAGGGAAGTCAGTGGAGGCTTAACCCATGGGGGGGAACCCTGAAAATGGGTTGTAGGCTTCCACTGTCATCCATAGCCTTCTGTAACCTGGGTATTCAAAATTTAAACTCTGATACTGTTCCCTTCTTCAGATTCGGATTTTATTGTTCACAGTCCTTGGCTCACACAGGCTACTGTGCTTCTTCCATGTGGACTTAGTTGATGCCTCACTTAGATGGCTGCTTGTTTTAAGACAAACCTTTGAAACACTAGATGCTGTTTTTTTCCAATAATCTGTCATCATCTGGTTTCTTCACCACACTTTGCTGTGGCACCCATGTCTTCAGTGATCTCTTCATAAGGGCAAGCATCAAGTAAAGCCATGTCATAAGAACAAATTGTTCTTGGATTGAGGCTAGAATTAAGGGTGAGCCTCAAATCCATTCATATATCCATGGTTTATGTATGTATCTGGTTCACTTTAGAAACATCATGATCGTTTTTTGATAAAGAACATTGAAAGCATCCTCCTGGGGCATAAAGTAATTCTATCGATAGTGTTATTCATTTAGCTAATGGTATAGAATTTAAAACACTATTGAGAGAAGGAAATTATAGAAGTATAGACCCACTTTTCAGATCACAATACATGAATTGTTGACTTGTGCAGATCAAACTCTTATGTGATTGGACACTATTGACACAAACAATGGGGATTGGTGATAGGGCAAAACTTTCAATAACACTCAATCACAAAAGCAGAACCATGCCTACCAGACTAATACATGTCATAAAAAAGCAAGGAGAGCATTAAAATATGGTAGCACTGGGCAGCACTCATTGTTGTTATTGTTGTTGTTAGGTGCCATCAGGTAGATTCTGACTCACAGCAATTCTACGTACAACAGAGTGAGCATTGCCCTGTCCTGTGCCATCCTCACAATTGTTCTTATGTCTGAACCCTTTGTGGCAGCCACTGTGTCAAACCACCTTGTCAAGGGCCTTCCTATTTTCCAGTGCCTCTCTACCAAGCACAATGTCCTTTTCCAAAGACTGGTCTCACCTGACAACATGTCCAAAGTATGTAAGACAAAGTCTCGCCATTCTTACCTTTAAGGAGCATTCAGGCTATACTTCTTCTGTACTTTCAATATTCTTCCTAGCATCATAATTTAAGTGTATCAATTCTTGTTTGGTCTTCCTTATTTAATGTCCAATTTTCACATGCATATAAGGCAATTGACAATACCATGGCTCAGGTCAGGTGCACCTTAGTCCTCAAAGTAACCTCCATGCTTTTTAACACTTTTAAGAGGTCTTGTGAACCAATGCAATGCATCATTTGATCTTAGACTGCTGCTTCCGTGAGTATTGATTGTGGATCCAAGCAATTGTTACCATTTCATTGGGTACCCTCAAAGCAAAAGATTACAGCCCAAATCCACTAACCATCAATTCCATAGCCTTGGGAATGTGTTTTCATTTTGTTTTCTCATTTTTTAATTGAATTGATGACATTTATTCATTTTGTTATAAGCAACATTGGGGCTTTATTTATTTATTTATTTATTTATTTATAAATCAGTCCATTATCATCCATATTGCCTTTTCAGAGCTTTTTGTTTTATTAAAATTTACCTTCTCTCATAAAAAAAACCTTAATTTTAAGTAGACAAAATTATCAGGTTGGATAACATATATTGCCCAAAACAAGGCCTTTCTCACATCAACACTGTAAATGTTATGTGAATATTGTTTTGTTGGAATTTGCCTTCCTCTTAAAATGAGGCTTGGGTCTAAATTATATTTTTCTAAGTTAACATCCAATTATGCTAAACTAGTTTGTAAGATAAATACTTTCAATTTTCAGTCATTTGTAAAATTACTCTGACATTTCTGCCATGTTTAATTTTTCTCTATGTGACATTTGAGTCTGGTTATACTACTCCATAATGAATACCCATGGAAGCAACAGTGAAAAAATCAAATGATATATTACATGGGACATATCTGCTATAAAAGACATCTTTATAGTATTAGAAAGCAAATATATCACATTGAGGACCAAGGCTCGCTTGACTCAAGTCATCAAACATATGCAAAAGCTGGACTGCGAATAAAAAAGACGAAAATAGAGTTGATACCTTTGAGTGATGGTGCTGTTCATGGATATTGAATATATCTTGGGCTGTCAGAAGACTGAGAGTGTTGGAAGAGGTATAGCCAGAACACTCCTTAGAAGCAAAGATGGTGAGACTTTCATGAGCTTTAGACATATTTTCAGTGCTTCAAAATATTGACCCTATTTGCTTAAAATTTCCACTGAAAGCCTCTCTCTCATCAGCAGCTGATCTGGGTATAAGAGTTTGGGCACCTATCAAGCAGAAAGTTTGCTTAACTTTACTTTTTTAGTCAGAAGTGTGTAAGCTGAACCAGTTGAAATGTTTATCGCTGTATTCCATCTTAAAATGAGTGATCCATGTGGAAACTGCTGATTTCTTTGAAGCATTGTCTCCAAACAATTTTTTGTAAAACATGTGATCTTTCACCATTCTTGTACCCATACTTGGGTTTTGGGATTTTTTGGTTTTCAATTTTAGCAAAATTCATGTTGATCTGATAAAAGCTCTTTTCAAACTGATGTTTTATCCTTCTTAGTGAACTAGATCTTATTCAGACATGTTATAGCAAGTTCATATGAGTTTATATTAATGGATGAAATTATTGAAATCCATACATATTTTTTCATACATATTTTTTATAATTTAAATTTTACACAAATTTGCATTTATATTTGAAGGGATTTTTAAAAACTTCATATGAAAATAGAATTAAAAGATAATGGATTTTTCCTACAAACATTTTGAAATACACACACACTCCTCGTGGTGTATTAGTAAAGTGCTAGCCTGGCCCTAAAAGATCTGCAGACTAACCCACTCAGATGCTGGATGACAAAAAAGTGGTAGTCTCTGATATATTTAGAAGATAACAGCCTTCTAAATATATACACATTCCATTATCTTTTCATTTCATTTCTCCATAAACTTTTTGAAGCCCCTGTGTGTGTATAATCTAGAGAGGCAAATATAAATACAAATTCAAGCTCAATATTTTAATTTGCTTATGCCTGAAGTCTTACTATTTTTTACTAACACAGTTTGTTAAAATTAGATATTCATTAAAAAAATTTTTCTTTACACTTACTAATAAAATGTTATAGGCCATTATGCAACAATTTTTATGGGTGATATGAGCATTTTTCTGTGATTTTGTGTGAATTTGAAAAACAATGTCAGTAGCAAAAAGAATTTGCTTAATATATGTTTCTGTACATTCACATTTATATCAGCTATTTCCATATAGTAGGGATAGCATTTTTTATGCTTCAGGATCTCAATTTGTCTATTTTTACACCATTAAATTGGGTCTGTGCATTTCAGTAAAATCAATTTGACCAAGCATCTCAATTACTTGATACTTCCTCATTTTTAGAGGAAATTGCATATACAAATTACTCACTACACACTATCTGCCAAGAAGAAATCTAAATTGTTTGCTGTTTGTTCCCTTGATTTATGAAGCATTGTTCTTTTTACACCATCAAATGACTGCAGTGATGTTTTTGGCAGAGGGTTTTACTAAATAATATGTGATTCACAGTATTGGAATGGATGCTCCAAGCATGACTACACTCTCTGGTGCACTTGCTGATTAAGGGTGTCTGACGAAATGTGTCTCAGCTGCAGTGCAACCCACAGGCATTTCTGTGGTGAGAAGTAAATGACATCTCTGCTGGTAAAAAGGCAACGTGGTGCCTATGTTTCCCCGATAGAACAGCGTTCATCACTAATGCTCAGCGGTCACAAAAAATGACATCCCAATTCAACACATACCAAGTCTCTGCTTTCCTGGGGCAAAATCTTCAGCAAATAGGCCAATATCTGAAGCACAATGGAGTAACATAAAAACAGCTATTGGGCTCTGATAAATTATATGTTATCTCCAGCTGTTAATTGTAGGTTTGGTGCCTTTTGTTTTAATTCCAGAGATGTGCAGAAGTAGAACCCTTTATTAAGCTCATCCAGTATCAATCTATGAACACCCCAATTACATGTTGTTTGTTGGTAGGAAGTCAGGTTGAACTAAGTAAGGAATGTTCACCAGTAATGTGTCACTGGATATAAAAAGAGTTGCATGCCAAAAGCATGCATGCTTCCCTGGGGTTTTATGAATTTTGTTTCCTTCCTTTGTTACTTTTTTCCACTAAACAAACAGCTGCTTTAACTATGTCATAATTGTGGGCAAACTTTTGATATGATCCTTAGACTCTAAGCCAACTACAATTTTACAACTGGAATATTCCTTCCACTATTTAATGGCTAAGATATAAGAAAGCACTCTAGTTGTGCTTATTTTAGTATCTTCAAGAGTATACAGAATTCTTTTCAAACATCTCCATTTCCAGTGTCCATCTCTACCTCATTAAAAAGCAAATCCTTGAATAATTTCAACTTCTGCTTCCAAAATATGTAAATATATGTTTCAGAGCCAAAGAAGGGTCCACAGTTCCCCATCCATATGTTGTCTTTATCATCTGCCGAAACGTTAGCTTTTTGAATGTGAAAATCTTTTGTAATGTATAAACATCATTAGCTATGGAAATGCTTTGTCCAAGAAAAAAAAGATATCGAAACACTAATGCTACTGTGTTTATAGATTTAAACCATCAATGAAAATGCTTGTCAAAGATGACTACAGTATGACTCACTGAATAGATTAACTCAACAGTCTTCCAAATCTTTTCCATGAATTTTGTACAAAGATTAAATGTGTCTAAATAAAATTATCAAAAATTCCACATAGCGTCTATAAACATATGTAGTTCATCTGGTTGCTATACTAAGCTCTAAGTGCTGCCTTCTAATGGTTTGTGCCTGTTGTGATACACTCATTGAGTGCTGTCCATTTTATCTACGTTTGGGGCCTATTTGTAAGCTTTACCAATTTAATTTTTTATATTTTACAATTACTGGAAGCATTTCCATAATTCATGGATATTAGGAATAAAGGAAGCAACGATGTATTTTCCCGAGGACTTGCATGTTTTCAATATATGTGTTGTTTCATCCAATTGTCCTAGGAAGGAAGCTTCATATATTTGTACCTTGCACTACAGTTTGATCATAAACAGGAAAGTCTTAGAGAAAAAGTCAAGTTTAGCAGGGATGATATAAACTGAATTTAAGCTAGATGTGCTATGAGACAGACTGAGATCTACTAACAGAGGCTGAAGCCAAAGCTTCATTTCTCACATGCATTGCTTTCCCTTTGGGAAATTGTGGGAAACTAGCTCTTACAGACATTATGCTTTAAGAAGAATAAATCCTCAAGAGAGAAACTAGCTTATAGGCCTTCAAAATTAACAAATTAAAATAGTGTCTTCTGGGACCTGTAAATATATTTCCTCTACACTCTTCTTTAAGTGATTTTGTGATTTCAGTCATTTTTGACATAGCCCTCTGTTTTCTGACCTGGGATCCTGCATTTTATCTTTCAGTTCAGCAGTTTGGGAAGCAGGCTTCCTCTGGCCTCTAGAAAATAGAGCCTTCTTATTTGAAAGCCCATGAATACAGAAATGAGAGGGATGACCAGATTTTTCCTGTAAAATGAGTCTTATAATTCCCGGAGTTTCCACCATCTTAAGTCTTTTCTCACTAAAAGGACACGGGGTCTTCAACCATGGAAAAGTTGACTCAAGACCTTAAAACATAACATTCAAAAAAATAATGGAAGTATCTGATGGGTTTTAGTTTCTAAAACATAATAAATTATCAGGGATTAATCACGCAGTGAAGTTATGCTTGAGTCCCAAATGTCTGCAAAACTATAATTATTTTTCACTTGGGGAGATGAGAGAAAAGAAAAATTATATTTTCAAAGACAACAGTCATTTACCATTTGGGATCAACATGAGGAATTTTTTCTAAGTAATCTGAACTTTCTAGAACTGAGGTGTGCCCATAGCAGTAAATTCAGTTACTAGTGAAATTATATATCCCATTGCCAGGGATTTAATCCTTCCTACAGTAAAAATGAAGAAACAAACCAGTTTCCCTGGACCACTGCTCCACTGGGTTTCCAATAGCTATGAGATTGTAGAGGCCAGGTTATCGAGCCTATATTTCCTAATTACCCCTGGCTTCAAACCACCAACCTTTAAGCTAACAGTATCTGCCACCCACCACTCAGCTCCCACAATTAAAGCAAACAAGCAAAACCAAAAAAACCCTACAGCCATCAAGTAGACTCAAATTCATAGCAATCCTGAACAGGGTTTCCAATGCTGTAAATGTTTACATGCAAACAGGAAACCTCATCGTTCTTCTGTGGAGCAGCTGGTGGGCTTGAACCATTGACCTTGAGTTAGCAACACAATGCTTACCCGATGTCAACACCATGGGTTCTTGTTCCTTTCCCACAATTAGGAGACTACAAATCTGTGATAGCTTTTATTTGTACGTTTATTCATGGAGCAAAATATTCTTAAACTTTTCTGATGGACTAGATGTTGCAATTGAGGAACCAGTATCAGGCAGGCCATAGTTCTTGCCTTTTAAGTACTTAGATCTTGGGTGAGGGGCACACCCAGAGCAAATGTCAGAGGGGTAGGAGAGCCAGGATGGATGGAAACACTAACCAGAAAGTACCTGAGAAGGTATTTAACCCAGCTTCGATGGATCAGGAGAAGTAATAGTTAGCTTAGCCAAGGAGAGGACGAAGCTGGAGAGGAAGCATATCTGTCTGAGGAGAGAACTTGAACAAGTGGTCCCTGGTGTTTGCATTTCGGGAAATGCAAAACCCAAACCAAACAAACAAAACTACCTAGCTCATGCACACAATTCAAACCAGGTCATAGCAATCCATAAGAAAACTCAAACGAGCACACTCATGTCTTATTATATTTTAGTAGATCTGTTAATGAAATTATAAGTGACATAAGACATGGCCAGTAACAGAAAGGGGAAAAAAAATCATTAAAGTATTTCTCTGCAAATAAATCACTTCAAACAGCAGGGGGCACTGAACATCAGCAAATGAGCAATAGATGAACATAAATTGAAGTAGTGCTAAATGATCTCATATTTTATTTAAAATATTTATATAAAATTTCTATCTGAGCAATCACAGTACACATTTAGTGTTAGGTTTCTGCTATCCACAATCAGTGCTCAGGTCCCATGATTCAGTTCTGTTGATATTGCTGTAAAAGGAGATAGACGGGAAGACATGAAATAGCCAATAAAACGGAAGCGTGAGAAGTATTTTAAAACTGAACCAAATCTGTGTGAAATACAAGTTTGAGCCTGCGTGCTTTCACAGGGTAATGGAAAATAATAGGAAAGATCATTGATAGTATACTGCTCATTTCTGAGCCAGTGGCTGCAACCGTGGGCTCCAAGGTCACAGTCACAAGAGGGGAGCCGGATCTGCACTACATAGGGTCAGTAGGAGTCAGAACTGGTTCTGTTATCAAAGCGCTGGAGGAACGAGTTCAAGAGCTTCCCAGACGTGTGAATGCTGAGAAGAGGAACAAGTGTCAGCACTGGAAGGACTCAATTGCCCCATAAAACGAAAACAGCTAACCCCACTGCTGCTGAGTCGATTGTGACTCCCAGGGTCCGCATGTGTAAAACCCTCCCGTAGAGTTCTCTAGCCTATAATCAATACTGAAGCACTTGGCCAGATCTTTCTTTCTTAACATTGCTGGGTGGATTTGAACGGCCAAATGAAACGGAATGCTGGGCAGATGGACCAACTAGAAATAGCTCTCCTATATTCTTTCACGTGGTTTGCAAATCCACCACGAGAAAGGTATTCATTTCCTCTGAGAAGTGTTTGCTCTCATCAAACATCCTCTGCTGAAGAGAAAATCACCGGGGAAGCAGAAACATCTTAAGACACGTAGAATCACTGCCTATGGTTACCGGAGTCACAGAATAGAAGGAAAAGACTAGAATAAAGAGATGCAAAGACTCCTGTAGCAAAGGCAAGATAATTTCAAAGAATTGTTTTGTATTCTACTTCTCTTATAGGAGCACGGGTGACACAGTAGGACGAGCTTGGTTGTTCATCAAAAGATTAGCTTTGCAAACCCACCAGTTGCTCTAGACGTCTGCTTCCATAAATGCAGCCTTGGGAACTCTATGGGGCAGCCCTACTCTGCCCTGCGGGATTGCTATGAGTCAGAATTCACTTGAATTCTGTGTGTGTGTTTGTTTATATTTTTGTTTTTTTCTCTAATACGAAAACCTAATTAATTTAATGCCTAATATGCCTAAAATCTTCTGTATCAGATTGTTTTACTTAATCTCATGTATTCAAAGTTGACATTGCAGATATGTGAATCCCTACCTAATTCACAATAAATGGTTTTCTTTTAAAAAGTTACATAGTTGCCTTCTTCTAAATGATGATGTGTAAAATTCTCTAAGTTATCCATCTATGCTCTTAATCAGGTATGAGAATCAACCCATTTATTTATTTATGCAAATCTTGACTCTCCAACACGCCACACTTAGTGAGAGGAAACTCTTGGTTAAGTCATTGGCCCCACAGGCTTCAAGGATCCCTAATTCCACAGCCAGTCTAGGTTACATTTTCCTTGTGAGAATGTCTGACACAGAAGGATGCTGCCATGGCTTAACCTTGTTGAAGATTAAGAGAAGTCAGGCTCTTCTTTCCACGATGGTGTCACGAAAAGCATAAGCCTGGATGTCAGAAAACAAACTTCAAGGTTATACATTCAAGACAGAGGACTCGGAGTCACTGGATCAGTAGAAACCTCCAGACAAAACTGTGATGGCACCCGGATTATTCCCCTAGCATGAAATAAAGACTCTAAGGTTATCTGGGTAGTTTTATCTTCCAATATCCAGTCTTCTTTGGTTGTCTCTATCATCGAACTAAGCATTACTCGAGGTGAGTTCTATGGGTCATTAGCTGTACCAGATGCTTCAAATATATAAATATGTATACACAAGAGTGCTTCAAAAAGTATATAAAAATGGAAATGAGCAATAATGGCAATTCTACCTTACAAATCCAGCTAGACCAGAGCATATGCACTGGTACAGATAAGAGCTCACAACACATGGAATCCCGGACAGAAAAACCTCTCAGGATCAATAGAGTAGCAATACTAGGAGGGGAAGGGGAAGTTGGGGGAAGAAAGGGAAAATCGATCACAATGATCAGTGTATAACACAACACATACACCGCAGGGGGACGAACAACAGAAAAGTGCGTGAAGGGAAACAGCAGTCAGTGTAAGACATGAAAAAAAGAATAATTTATAAATTATCAAGGGTTCGTGAGGGAGGGAGGGGAAAATGGATTCTTACAAGACACAATGGATGGATGGATGGATGGATTGTTACAAGAGCTGTAAGAGCCCCCAATAAATTGATTTTTAAAAAATGATAATGGAATTTTCCCACAAACACACACCTACTCCACCCTTAGTATCTCATTATCTTACATTTTGTATTTGCAACAATAGTAAAAATTATATACTATCTATTGCCTCATAATAACAAGGTAGTAGTAGGTGCAGTACCGCAGCTTGTAAGAGGTAAGGTTATGTGTCAATTAACTTGGCTATGATCCTCAGGCAGTTATGTAATGATGTAATTTGGCAATTATATATGTTGTCATTCTCCGCTTTCACTTAGCAATGATTTTCACATAATTACTTGTTTTATTGGGTCTAACCATAATGATAATTGAAGAGTGGATATAGGAATATGGTAAAACAAAAATGGGAGATATTCCCACCCATTCCTCTCTATTTCCCTAGTCCCACAAAAATAAATGATGAGCCTTTCTGCTTCCATAAAGATCTATAGCCTAAGAAACCCTTAGAGCAGTGATTCTCAACCTTCCTAACGCTGCAACCCTTTAAAACAGTTCTTCATGTTGTAGTGACCCCCCCACCATAAAATTATTTTCATTGCTACTTCATCACTGTAATTTTGCTACTGTTATGAATTGGGTGACCCCTGTGACAGGGTTGTTTGACCCCCACCCATAGGTTGAAAACCGTTGCCTTAGAGTATTTCTCCTCTGGCTGGTAGAATCACCATGAGTTGGAATTGACTTGAAGGCAGTGGGTTTTGAGTATTCCTATCTTGGGGATTATAAAAGGATAGATTGTTTCCCTACTTATTTTCTCACAGTAGTGTTTTGAGTAACATATCTGGAAATTTTATAGTAGAATAATGAATTCCAGTTTTTTCACCATCTAGAGACCTCTCATTAGTTTTCCCACATCGACTTCATATTTCCACACTTATTTTCACTAGTGGCCTTTGCAAACATTTTTGAAAGAATACTGTTAAACATTTTGAGATGTTCGCAGGGGGGCGAATCCCACAGACCCTCATTACTCTTTGTAGACTTTCCTTGAGTTGCATATCGGAAACTAGGAATCACTATTCTAAATAAATTGCTCGTTAAAAATCCCATTCATTCCATTCATATTTTATTCTTGTATGATTAGAAAACTACTGCCATCTCCTTCATATGCCTTGCAAAGCGCATCGAGGTAGGGGAGGACTACAACTGTTCCTTTGACTAAGTTCCTCAGGGATGTTCCTGTTGTGAAGAGGTTTGTCCGTCTGGAGCTGAGGAGTTGCATTCTCATCTCCCTGAGGTAATGCATATTTTATGGTTTCTGTTCTTCCTGCTACGCTGGTCCAGGAGGGGATTGGTCAACATCTGGCATGGAGAAGTCATAGTCAAATGTTCAGAGGAAGTGCACTGTATCCAATATTTAAAGTATAAAGGAAATTTTCATCTTGGATTTGAAAGTTTTTATGGAGCACCACATTGTTTCATGCCTGTATTAGTCTAGGTACTTTAGAGAAACACATCCACAGAAACTCATGTAAAAGAGAGTTTTATATAAAGGTTAACTGTACATCAAGAAAACATCCCGACCCAGTGCTGCCCAAGCCCACAAGTCCATATTCACCCATTAACCCATATGTCCAACACCAGTCCGCAAAGTCCTCCTCCATCTCACAAAGCAGACACAATGGTGCTGACTGCAGGAGTAAAGCCGAGTCAGTGAGTGTGTAAACATCTCAGCGCTGCCAGGGGTCTCCAAATGGGTGCTCCAGCACCCAGGGCTGCATCGGGGTAGGTCCATGGGGATGTCTTGCAGGAAATCAGCCTTGCAAGCTGAAGCAGGGAACTGCTAAGGCAGCTGCACCCTGGTGCGACCATCACAAAGTAAGAGACCCGAGAACTCGAGAACTCGAAAGGCGAGGCTCACTGAACCGTTTATCCCTCAGCCTTTCAATTAATCCCACATGTGTTTATCGGCCAGGTTGGCACAATAAACTAACTAACTCACATGCCCCAGTCTTGAGAAAAGGAATACAATTTCCTACCTGGAAGCAATACGTTTTAATAAATATTTACTATACTACAAACTACCACTTACTTTTCTGTCAGTTTGTCAGGCTGTGATGGCCTGTCTGTTGCTGCGATGCTGGAAACTATTGGATGGGATATCAACTGAAATGTTTCAACAAGCTGATGAAGCACTGGAAGCACTGACTTACCTATACCAGGAAATTTGGAAGACAGCTACTTGGGCAACTGACTGGAAGAGATTCACATATATACACATTGCAAAGAAAGGTGGCCCAACAGAATGCTCAAATTATAAAACAATATCATTGATATCACATGCAACTAAAATTTTCCTGAAGATCATCCAAAAGTGGTTGCAGCATTACATTGACAGAGCTGTGAGAGGTTCGGGTTGGATTCAGAAGAGGACATGGAACAAGGGATATCATTGCTGATGTCACATAGACCTTGGCTTAAAGCAGAGAACACCACAAAAATGTTTACTTGTGTATTATTGACTATGCCAAGGTATTTGACTGTGTGGATCATAACAAACTATGGATAGCCTTGAAAAGAATGGGAATTCTAATGTACTCATGTGCAACTTGTACACGAATCAATAGGCAGTTTTGTGAACACAACAGGGGAATACTTCATGATTTAAAATCAGGAAAGGTGAGCATCAGGGTTCTGTCCTTTCGCCATACTTGTTCAATCTGTATGCTGAGCAAAATAATCAGCAATGCTGGATTATATGAAGAAGAATGCGGCATGTGGGTTGGAGAAAGGCTTATTAACAACCTTCAATATGCATAGGACACAACCTTGCTTGCTGAAAGTGAGGAGGACTTGAAGTACTTGCTGATGATCAAGGTTTGCAGCCTTCATTGTGGATTATGACTCAAAGTTGAGAAGATCAAAATACTCACACCTGGCGAAAAGGTTGGACTTGTCAAGGATGTTGTCTTGTTTGGATCCACAATTAATGCTCATGGAAGCAGCAGATAAGAGACCAAACGTTCTAATGTGTTGGGTAAATCTGGTGTACAAGACTTCTTTAGAGTATTGAAAAGTATTGAAAAGTCAGGATGTTACTTGGGCCATGGTATTTTTATTGCCTCAAATACATGAGAAAATTGAATAAGGATGACTGAAGAAGAATGGATGCATTTGAATTGTGGTGCTGGAATAGAATATTGAAAGTATCATGGACAGTTCAAAGGACATAGTCTTCTGTCTGAGAAGAACAAGTGTTTCTGAACAGCAAAGATGTCAAGACTTCATCTAACATACTTTGGACATATTGTCAGAAGAGAGCAGTCCCTAGAGAAGGAGATCATATTTGGAAAAGCAGAGGGACAGTGAAAAAGAGAAGGGCTCTGCAGGAGGTGGACTGACCCTGTGGCTGCAACAATGGACTCAAGCATAGGGGCCATTGTGAGAATGGTGCAGGACCAGGCAATGTTTGATTCTGCTGTGCAGTCACTAGGGGTCAAAACCAACTCAATGGCACCGAATAACATTATAATCCAGTGTGGTATCAGTCATGGGAAGTGTTTTATTCCATTGTGCTTGGGGTCATCACAACTCAGGGGTTGACAACTATACCAATTGTAGCATATGGTAAGTAAATTCCGTTTTCAGACTTTTATTTACTTTGTTATCATTACACACATTTTCTTTCTTTTTTTAAATCATTTTATTGGGGGCTCTTACAGCTCTTATCACAATCTATACATACAACCATTGTATCAAGCACATTTACGTAAATGTTACCATAATCGTCTTCAAAACATTTTCTTTCTACTTGAGCCCTTGGTATCAGCTCATGCCCCCTCCTCCCTCATGATCCTTTGATAATTTATAAATTATTATTTTTTTCATGTCTTACACTGACCACTGTGTCCCTTCACCCACTTTTCTGTTGTCCGTTCCCCGGGGGGGGGGGGGGTTATATGTCGATCATTGTGATGAATTCCCCCTTTCTCCCCCTGCCCCTTCCCCTTCCCCTCCTGATATCAGTACTCTCATTATTGGCCTGAGGATTTCCCTGCCTTACACATATTTTCAAATGAATTGCTGAAATCAGCATAAGGCACATTTAAAGTCTCTGAAGTTACAAATAACATGGAAGCAAAAAAGTTACCTCATTTTCCTCCCTTTGCTGACATTATAAATCGAATATTGCCATTCATATAAACATCAACAAATTATTACCCAATAAAAATTTTAAATGTCTTTACTTGAATTTTGCAGTATTGATCTGTCTCATTTATTCTCTGGAAGCATTATGCTTTGGCAGCAATAAATGAGGCTTCTATGGTGTGAAAATTGTCATGATGCCCATCACTGTGCACCATAAGGAGTCTTCTGGTTTGATTGTTTTTATTTTCTACTTGTCATTCTGTGTTCATGGACTTGTGACTCAAGAGTTACAGTGTTTGCTTTTCTTAATTGGCATAAGCTGTATATATACAAGGCGCTTCAACAAATTCATGGGAAAATGGCATTAACAGATCATGGAATTTTTAAAACTTCCTTCTAGGTCTACCCTGTCTTATAAGGTCACTATGAGTCGGCATCAACTTAATGGCAGTGAATTTGCTTTTTGGTTTTGTGTGTGTATGTCACAAAAATCCCATTTTCTTCTGTTTCCATAAAACATGCCAACCAAACACAGAACACACACACATGCAGATTCACTGACTACCCTAAATGTACACATGTGTGCATTTTAACCAAAAGTCAGATGTTTCTGAAAAGTATCACCAGACTTATTCACTGACTACCCTAAATGTACACATGTGTGCATTTTAACCAAAAGTCAGATGTTTCTGAAAAGTATCGCCAGACTTCTTGGTGTCCTTACTTTGCTCTCTGTTCAAAAGCTGCCTGTTCGGCATGATTGAAAAGACAGAGTGAAGGTATGCATTATTGACACTTTGTCAGGATGTCTGGAACACTTTCAAAGGAAAAATAACTGAAGAGCCTGATATGTAAATTGCTTTGTTTAATGGTCTGATGGTTTGACTTAAAGTTTGGGATGCTTTAATTGTCCATTTAACTACTGCCAAATTCACCTTACTTTTGAAGAACATCTTATAGTGCTAGGAATCTATACAGATATGTTTCATTCGAGTTCCCTATTTCATCTTGCTATTTGCCAAAATGATTCATATGTCATATTCTTTCTGTTTCCTAGAACTATCTGAAAGTCTAAGTTCTTTTAATATTTCTTCTATCACATTCACTTGAAACTATCACTTCTCATTGACAACGCTGTAAAAGACAAAGAGGAGGTAATCTACTACTGAAAGCGAATGAGGATTTAAGAAAACTTTTATCAAATAAAAATAATAAATTGCTTCTCAGAATTCATTATATATAATTCAACAATGCTTACATATCAAATACATACACTTTATATGTGGGTCAATTATTTCCATTAAAATCAGACTTGGGGATCTTAATATTGGGATTTGTATTCGATTATTTGATATTTTCTTAATACTTTTTCTCTGATTAGCTATCTCTTTAAAAGAACACTTTTGAAAACTCTGTGCAGATTGAATGATTTGTTCTGAACCAAGAGAAGATTTTTAAAATAGAAATAAATCATTATATGATTGCTAATGAGAACAAAGTACCCTTCTGATGTCTCCTAAAACTCTGAGCCAAAATGTCAGTAGAAAAAAAAAAAAAAAGAGGCATATTCAGGAATTCAGCAGTCATTCAAATGAAGGCACAAAACAATTGAAAATAAATCATCATATGCAATGTACAACAACCCTGCTTAAGCAAGCAAAAAGTAGAACATGGATTGGAAACAAAGTGCAAGACCAGCTGATAAATATAGATTTATAAATATCCACATGAAGTGGTTGCCTTACAAACTTTTATAGGTGGGGGAACATATTCATAGGATTATAGGATTAAGGTGTTGGTGTTACTTAACTACAAGTGTTAGGCTAAACAATTTTGTGCAGGTGCCAAGTTGGCAAGGGGTGGATTGAGATAGTTAAGGCTTATTGTGCCAACCTGGCTGATAAACACATGTGGAATTAATTGAAGGGCAGAGAGATAATGGCTCAGAGATAAATGGCTCTGTAATTCTCACCTTTCTAGTTTCGGGGTCTCTTGCTTTCTGTTGGTCAGACCGGGGTGCAGCTGCCTTAGCCAGCTCCCTGCTTCAGCTGGCAAGG
>NW_022103948.1:293107-315035 GCF_000313985.2 Echinops telfairi
GCCATCTAGCTTGGAAGCAACAAAGCCCCCATGGAAGAAGCACACCAGCCTGTGCAATCACGAGGTGTCAAAGGGGCCAGGTTTCAGGCATCAAAGAACAAAAAATCGTATCATTGTGAATGAGGGGGAGTGTGGAGTGGAGACCCAAGCCCATCTGTAGGCAATTGGACATTCGCTTACAGAAGGGTCACAGGGAGGAGATGAGCCAGTCAGGGTGCAGTGTAGCAGCGATGAAACATACAACTTTCCTCTAGTTCCTAAATGCTTCCTCTCCACCACCACCTACCCACTATCATGATCCCAATTCTG
Source organism: Echinops telfairi (assembly GCF_000313985.2). Classification (NCBI taxonomy): domain Eukaryota; kingdom Metazoa; phylum Chordata; class Mammalia; order Afrosoricida; family Tenrecidae; genus Echinops; species Echinops telfairi. The sequence goes on from NW_022103948.1 coordinate 293,417, forward strand.
CCTTGTGGGTCTGGCTAGACCAGAGGATGGACACTGTTACAGATAGGAACTGGAAACACAGGGAATCCAGGGCGGATGATCCCTTCAGGATAAGGTAATTTTTTAAAAACATGATCCAATTGTGCAAAAATTGACATTTCTCAATGAGTTCAGCTTCCCCAATGGAGGGTAATTTTTGTTCTTTAATAACTGTTATATCCAATCAGTGGATTGGTCTGTTTTTTCAAGGCTGCTTTAAAATATGTGAGAGGTGGTTGTATAATATAAAAGGCTAGGGACAATAGCCTCAGGGACATCTAAGTCAATTGGCAAAACACAGTTCCTTAAGATAATGATAAACTTTCTACTCTGGTGAGTAGTGTTCAAGGTTTCTGAAACTTTTGAGCAGCCACCTAAGAACCAACCATTAGTTCCTTTTCATCTGGAGCATAGGAGAATGAAGAGAAATGTAAACTAAAAGAAGCAAGTAGTCTGAAGTACTAATGACCCACATAAACCACGTATATAGTGCACAGCTGCCACTACTATCTATCCACTCTGACAATAGACGATCCCTATTAGAATGGGTTAAAAAAATATGCAGCCAAAAATGCCTAGGCTTACTGGTCAGATAGAGACTGGTGGAATCACCAAGATTATGGTCCTGGTTCACCAATCAGGTCTGGAAATGAACTCACCCCCATGGCACAAGTTTCAACCAAACAATAGACAGGTATATAAGGAAAACAAAACTGTTATGCAAACTTTCAAATAAAACACCATTTGTAGTCAAGAGAGTAGAATTTACCCAAGCACAAAGTTCAGAAGGGTTAGGAAAGAAGGAAAAATGGAAACAGAAAACACAGGGAAGGAGTGGGATAGGTAATGTTATGTTGTGGAAATTGCTGTCTATGAAATGAAACAAAATGTATATGAATTGTTGAGTGAAAAACTGATCGACACTGTACACCCTCACCCAATTCCCAATGAAATGGCTTATATGTATGTGTGTGTGTGTATGTGTGTGTGTGTGTGTGTAAAATAAACTTATAGTCCTAGGTAAATGAAAATAAAGGTTTAAATTGCTGTTAACAGTCTATTACCTGATACAAGATACAAGATGCAAATGGGAAGAAAGAAAGAAAGAAAAGTAGAACATATTCAAAGCCAAAAATTGAGACTCGAGTCTAGTAAAGAAGTAAGAGAAACCCCCGCGACTATTGCCCTGAGCAAACCTTCTGACTTGAAGCTGAACATACCCGGGGAGGCTACCTTCCAATCAAATAATCGATGGGACTCTAAAACCAACAACACTCATGCAGAACATGCTCTTTAGAACAATCAACCAAAGAAGATCAAAAGGGGAACATTTGCCCCAAACCAAGGATAAAACGATAGGGAGGAACAGGAAAAGAAGACTACCAGCATCCAAGGAGGAGGGACAGCAAGGGCTAACACTTTGCAGACTTTGCAACCAATGTCATGGGATAATTTGTGTAGAAACTATTGGTTGAGAAACTAATTTGCTATTTAAACTTTCAGCAGGGTACGAAAAGAGGTTTTTTGAAAGCATCCCAGACTACTCTTTTGACATACCATTAAATATTTCCTCGCAAGTGCACCCTCCGTGCTGCTTGCTCCCTCAGCGACCTGTCTCTTCTCTGATCTCAGACAGTCACTAGAACAAGACAAATACATCAAAGCTATAAATGTATGATTCACGACCTGTTCTGTGACCCCCTCCCCCACAAAAAAAGAGTAAAAGAGTTTTGATAGGCTATGTTGACTGCTGTGCTGCCGCGACTCTTCAAGTAAGATGTAAATGAATTCATTACTTTAAAATTACATCGACATCATTTTTAAGGGGCTAGTTGAACACACCAGGGAATATAAAATCAAAGCAAAGCCTCCGAACGAAATGTCTGGGGGGAAAAAGCAGGGTTCAGTTTGATAAATGAAACATGCTTTTCTTGCCCCCCTGCCCCCCAAGGAAAACAAAATATAAGGTTTAATGCAATTCACCAACACCCCCAAATTGTGTTTCAAGCCGAGCATCTGTTTCTTGGATGACTGTGGGTTTGCCACCCAGGGTGTTGAGAGACTCACACAAACTGACTCGCTTCCCTTTGTTCTGATCTCTATTTATCTCCTCAGGCCCAGTTCTCTCCTCCTTCTGCAAAAGACTGAAAATAAGCAATGCTGTCTGCACTCTCTAATTTTAGTCATCGCATTCTTCTCCGGATGGTGGGGTGGAGAGACTATACTGTGACAAATATTTCACCCCCTTCTTCAATCTAAGCATGATAATTTCAGTGTCGGTTATAATAGATATGGGAGGTTTAAAAATGTCGTCCTTTAGCAGCTGTAAAATTGTTATCATAAAACAACATGATTTTAGCCATTTCATTTCATTGCTTTAGACTCAATCGGGAGGAGTTATTTTCATTAGGGAAAAAGAAAAGAAAAAGCTTCTGTGAACTTCGATTCATCTGGAAATAAATGTGAAGGTTACGGCTGTAGTTTTAAAAAATACTTAATTTTACAATGTTATTTATGTGTCTGGGCTATGTGTTTATGATGCTCACTTGATTCTCCGATACTTTTGATGAGTGAAATGATAAGAGGTTCAGTGGTTTTTATAAGCTAACTCTCAATACAAAAAGCCACACCCCCCGTATGTTGGAATTCATATTTCTAATTCATGCATCCCGGAGATAGATATTTTTAGACTCTGAAATAATTCTGACTTTTAGGTAGCTATAAAACTGTTTATACGGTACTGATGGTGGCTTGTTTCAGTCTCACCCAGCTACTGATTCCTTGTTTTTCTTAGGGACGCACACTTCGCGAAGCAGTGGTAGAACATAGTCATCTGAGTGAACTGGATCAACTAGAATGATGTGGTTATTAGTTGCCATCAAGTCAGCTCTGGCTCACGGTGACCTCCCTTATGCCGATGCCCGAGGCTGCACTGTTCTCACAATTGTGGACGAGGCAGTTGCTCATTTTCACTGACCTTCCACTTCGTCAAGCAGGCTGTCCTGTCCTAAGGAATGATATTTCTTGATGGCCTTCAAAAAATGAAGTCTCACTATTTTCATTTCTAAGGAGCTTTCTGAGTGTGCATCCTCAAAGACGGATTTGATTTTGCAGTGCATAGTCAAGTCAATATTCTTCCCCAACACCATAATTTAAGTATCTTAGTGCTTCTTAGTCTTCCTTATTCATCGCCCAGCTTTTTCATGTAGAGGCGATTGGAAACACCATGGCGCAAGCCAGGCACACTTTAGGCTTCACATAGACACCCTTGCTTCTGAACACTTTTAAAAGGTCCTTGAAAGCAGACTTGCTCAATAGAGCCATCTCAGTGAGACGTCAACTGAGTCCACTTGGAAGAAGCACACCATCATCAGTCAGCAAGGATTGCAAATCATAGAATCTAAAGTCGAAGGAAGGATTAGTATCAGAGGCCAAATTGTGAGAATTCAGTTTCCAGAAGGCTATGGATGACAATGGGAGCCCAGGAGTCATTTGTAGGAACTACATAGGAAACAAGCCTTTGGTGATCTCTCTCTATCCATAAGTGAGGCATGGGAGGAAAGTGGCTACTAAACTGAGAGCATTGGAGAGATGAGTATAGAAAGTCAAAGGGATAAACCTGATGCAAACAAAACTTTGTCAGCTGATTGCCCCTCTGCTGCACACTGGACTTGATCTGGTTTTCATGATTTTCTGGTGTGTGTGTGTGTGTGTGTGTGTTTGCTTGTTCATATTAGGTTTTATCTCAGGGTGTTATGTCATTGGGGGTCACCCTCTTGAAGTTGTTATATGTCTTTCTGTCTTTCAGTATATGAAACCCAGGATTGATGAACCTATAGGGACAGGAAGAAGAGAATAAGGGATTTGGTGGGGCGGGGGTGATGGTGGTAAAGTGGGAGGGGGAATGTTAAAGTAAAAGGGAAACGATGTCAAGCAGTCCAGGGAGGAAAATAATGTTTGGAAATGGATTTGTGTATCAATTTTGCTGGACGTGATTGAACAGTGGAACGATATGATATATGCATCAGCTCTCAAGTATAAATAAATTGAAATATTTTTTTAAATGATGGCCCAGGGTAGTACAAATGGTTTATGCTCATCTAGTAACCTAAACATTGGCAGTTCAAACCCACCCAGTGGCATCAAGAAAAAATGCCAGGCTATCTACTTCTAAAAGATCACATCCAATAAAAAACCTACAGAGCGGTTCTACTCCATAATGTGGGGCCTTCATAAGTTGGAATCCACTCAAAGGCAACAGGTTTGTGTGCACGTGTTTGTGTGTGCTTACTCTTGGTTGGGTCTACTGCTGAGGTGAAATTTGACTGAGTGGTCAAAAGCACTCTTTAGAAGCCCTTTTACTATAGGACCAGTTAGTTGTGTTCCTTTATTACTTCATTGAGGCTTTATCTTATATTCTTTTGTACATTTACTTCCCCTTCTGGAGAAAGAGGAACCTTGGTGGCACTGTTGCAAGGTCAGCAGTTCAAACCCAGCAGCCATTCCTTGGGAGAAAGCTGCCTCCTCCTACAAAGACTTCCAAAGCCTCTAACACCCTATACAGGGTCAAGATGAGTTGGAATGGACTTACCATGATGTCAGTGGGTATTGGTTTTGGGGGAAGGGGGGCAGGAATCATTCACACATCCCAACAAACTTCACATTTTTTAACCAATACCCCTTCTACTCGTTTCTGTCTCTCCATTTTAAGAGCTTTCTGCTTGGCCAAGCACAGTACTTCTGTTTGCAGCTGAAAGGAGAACTTCCTTTGTCTTTTGGGGGACATAAGACCAAATTACATAATGCATTGGGATTGAATGTTACCTGATCAACTATTCACCACTTCAAAGAATGTGAGCAGTTTAGAAGTTGGCTTGCATTTAGTTCTTGCTACAAATGTTTTATGGTGCTGATAAACAATGCTGAAAATATCATGGACTGCCAGAAGAACAGAAGAGCTGGTGGCAAATTAGTGGCATAATTGGGCTACTAACCACAAGGTCAGCAGTTCAAAACCATGCACCACTCTGTGAGAGAAAGATGAGGCTTTCTACAGAGCTGAGCTGTCCTTCTGGGATTCCAACTGTACTGTAACTCTTTTTAAAAAAATCATTTTATTGGGGGCTCCTAAAACTCGTATCACAATCCATACATACATCCATTGTGTCAAGCATATTTGTACATTTGTTGCCATCATCATTCTCAAAACCTTTGCTTTCTGCTTGAGCCCTTGGTATCAGCTTCTCATTTTTACCCCTCCCTCCCCACTCCTCCCCTCCCTCATGAACCCTTGATAATTTATAAATTATTATTTTGTCATATCTTATGTACTCCCTTCACCCACTTTTCAGTTGTCCATCCCCCAGGGAGGAGGTTATATGTAGATCCTTGTAATCAGTTCCCCCTTTCCACCCGACCCTCCCTTCCACCTACCAGTATCGCCACTCTCAGCACTGGTCCTAAAGAGATCATCTGTCCTGGATTCCCTGTGTTTCCAGTTCCTATCTGTACCAATGTACATCCTCTGGTCTAGCCAGATTTGTAGGGTAGAATTGGGATCATATTAGTGGGGGGCAGGGAGGGGGGAGCATTTAGGAACTGGAGGAAAGTTGCATGTTTCATCGTTGCTACACTGCACCCTGACTGGCTCATCTCCTCCCAGAAACCCTTCTGTAAGGGGATGTCCACCAACTGTAACTCTTTATGGGAGTAGAAAGCCTCTTCTTTCTCCTGCAGAGCAGCTGGTGGTCTGGAACTGCTGACCTTGCAGTTAGCAGCTCAGCACATCACCCATGACACCACCAGGGCTCCTTTCCTAGAGGGATGAGTACCGGTAAAAGGGCATCCTATTCAGGAAATCAGAGGTTTAGAGAAAAAGAGGAAGCCCCACAACAAGATGGATTGACCCAGCAGCTGCGACCATGAGCTGAAACATAGGAATAACTGTGAGAATGTTATAGGACCTGGCATTGTTTTGTGTTGTCATCCACAGGGTCACTCTGTTGTTCGATGGCCTTTAGCAGCCGGACCAACAAATATTTACCTCACTCTAAAATAGATTGTGCTTGTTCTGATGTTTGCCCAATTGAATGGCAATGGCTTTTGCAGAGTGCAGCAATAAAGTGCTCAGCTGCGAAGTGAAAAATTGATAGTGCAAACTCGCGCCGTGGTTCCCAGGGAGAAACACCTGGTGATCTGCACTCAGAAGGATGACGGCCTAGAAGAGCCAATAGGGCAGTTCTACTTTGTCTCATAGGATCACTGGGTGTAGAAAACTGACTCCAGGGCACCTAACAGGATACAACATATATAGGACACATATCAGTTTTACCAGAAGCTCCAGAAAGTCATGTACTAAGACTTCCGATTGCCCCAAGAGAAATATTTATATACATAGAAAGAATTCTTCAAAAAATAGAGTTTTCTGTTTGTGAAGATGAGTTTGATTGACAAAAAAAGAAATTTCAATGTAAACCATTCTTTGCCTGAGAGACACATTATGTATTTTTAGATCAACTGTTCATTTTACAACTTAAAATTAGCATATCTTTTCCCCAGAAAAATCATGCCTAACAAAATATTGCATTAAAATAGAATAAGGTAAATAAACTTATAATTGGAATTAAACATAAGCAAACAAACAAAACTTATTTATATTGCATAGCTAATAGTAACACTGTTGAAATAGAGCCATCTGTTCAGCTTGAAGACTTCATTTTGGAATTGTTACTAAGTATAGTTAACAATGATCTTGGATATCCCATTGCAAAATTGGTTTGTCTTTCAGAATATTCATGAGCTGTTTTTATGGTTAAGACATTTTTCTGAAGTTTTGCAGATGGTTTCTTTCATTGAGGGTTTCCTAGTTTGCTTTTTATTTCTTTGAGTTTTTTAAAATCACTCATTATAAATATTTTATGTTTTTAGTGCATTTTATGTCTTTAATAATAACATCACTATGGCTGTTCTTTGGATTGCACACAATATGCAAGTATTATTTTATTTTTCTCTTTAATTTCAGATATTTGTACCTTAAATTATTAATTATATACAGCCATGGATTCATCAATCTATTACACAAGGGAGATATTTTATGAACTCATTTAATCAGCAAAATGTTCTTTAGTGACAGGAGAGAGACAAAATTAACTGGCAATGATAAATAAGTGTGTGGCACTGTGCAGTATATCAGCATATTTCTTCAGATCAACACCACATATCAAAGTGATCAGTGGAGCTTATATTTGAATATAAGTTTCATGAGGACAAAGGTTTTTTGTCTTTTGTCCATGGATATAGCCCAGTGTCTAGGATAATATTTAATGTATAGTACATGCTCATTTGAGAGAAAAATGAGGCTACCAGCTTCTATACATATTTACAGCCTTAGAAGCCCTATACAGGGTCACTATGAGTCGGAATCAGTGCAGTTGCAGTAGGTTAAATGATTGTTAACAATCTCTAGGTAGTGCAAATGATTAAATGCTGACCTACTAACTGAATGGTTGGCAGTTCTAAAGGACCCAGAGTCACTTTAGAAGAACTACCTGGTGATCTACTGCCAAAGAAAACTCACCCATTGAAAATCCTTGGTTGTACAGTTCTAACCCAAAACAAATGGAATTGCCATGCATCAGAGTCAGCTTGATGGTAACAGATTTGCTTTATTTATTTTTAGGTGCAATTAAATATTTGTTGGAAGAACAAATGATCTGGGGGAGAAACAGGATATGCAGTTTATCAAATGCTATTATAGGAAGGCATGGTGGCAAACACTTCACAATATGAGTGAATGCTTATATAATTCTTATGGAAGAAAGATGTGATGGTTTGGCAGGTAAGACCTAGTAATCTCCATGATGTGTGACAACAAAATGTAATCAACTCCATAATAGAATCTGCTATGAACAGCCAATCAGTTGTAAGATTAGGATGGAATGCCCACTTCCCTCATTGACCCATGGGCACTACAGGGGCCAAAACTGGAGACACAGTGCAGGAATTGTGCCCAAGCTGAGCCCACAACACGGGGGTGAAACAGGAAGGGCGTGAAACAGAACAGCAAGGGGAACAAAGCAATGAAGTCCCCCAGGAATACAGAGTGTGGCACCCCATCAGACTGGACCATAAACACTCCTAAAGGTCAACAAACAGACCTAGAACCATTTACAGGCTTTTCTTTTTTTTGCCATTGGTTTTCTTTTGTTGTTGTTTTGTTTCCTTTTGTTATATTGTTTTGCTTTGTCTTGTTTTTGTGCTTATTATTGTCTCTGCATGTCTATCTAGATAAGATAGGTAGGATAAACAATCTGAAGGTGAAAACAACAGGATCAATGGTTCCTGGGAGACACAGGAGTGGGGAAGGCTGGGGAGAGGAAGGGGAGTATCAACAAACCCAGGGACAACAAGTGATCTAAAATGAATGGCGAGGCGGACGTAGGATGCCTGATGGGGCTTGATCAAGGGCAATGTAGACAAGAGAAATTACTGAAACCCAAATGAAGGCTGAACTTGACACTGGGACAAGAAGAAAGTAAAAGGAAATACAGGAAAGAACTAGGAGGCAAAGGTCATTTATAGAGGTCTAAATACAGGCATGTACATAAGTAAATATATTTATATATAACGATAGGGAAATAGATCTATGTACTTATATTTATATGTTAGGTATTAAGGTAGCAGATGGACATTGGGCCTTGACTCAAGTACTCTCTCAACACAAAAACACTTTTTTCTAATTATTCAGCATTCTGTGATGCTCACCTTCTCGACATGATCACTGAAGACAAAATGGGTGCATAAGCAAGTGTGGTGAAGAAAGCTGAGGTGCCTGGTTATCAAAAGATATAGCATCTGGGGTTTTAAAGGCTTGAAGACAAACAAGTGGCCATCTAGCTGAGAAGCAACAGAGCCCACATGGAAGAAGCACACCAACCTGTTTGATCATCAGGTGTCGATGGGATCAGGTATCAGGCATCAAAGAACAAAAAATCATATCATCGTGAATGAGGGGGAGTGCAGAGTGGAAACCCAAAGCCCATCTGTAGGCAACTGGACATCCCCTTACAGAAGGGTCATGGGGAGGAAATGAGCCAGCCAGGGTGCAGAATAGTACCGATGAAACATACAGCTTTCCTCTAGTTCTTTAATGCTTCCTTCCCCTCACTCTCAGGACCCCAATTCTACCTTACAAATCCGGCTAGACCAGAGCATGTACAGATAAGAGCTGGAAACACAGGGAATCCAGGACAGACAAACCCCTCAGGGCCAATAATGAGAGAAGTGATACCAGGAGGGGAAGGGGGAGATGGGGGGAGAAGCGGGGCACCGGTCACAATGATCTACCTATAACCCCCTCCCAGGGGTATGGACAACAGAAAAGTGGGTGAAGGGAGACAGTGGTCAGTGTAAGACATGAAAAATAATAATTTATAAATTATCAAGAGTTCATGAGGGAGGGAGGGGGGAGTGGGAAAATGAGCTGAAACCAAGGGCTCAAGTAGAAATAAAATGTTCTGAAAACAATGATGGAAACGTGTAAAAATGTGCTTGACACATGGATGGTTGTATGGATTGTGATAAGAGCTGTAAGAGCCCCCAGTAAAATGATTTTTTTAAAATATCTTTTCAATGAAAAAAAAGAGAAAAGATTAGGGTCGAATGCAATACCCTCCAATCACAGCCCTGATACAATCAATTGAAAGGATGTTTCCTTTGGGGTGTGGCCTGCTTCAGATTTTTGGCAATTATAAGTTAATCTGCTTTAAACCTTCATGTGCAGGCTTTTACATGGCTAAACCTTATTAGACTAAGTTGTTTTTGTTTTGTTTGTTTGTTTTATGATCTTATTATATAAAATTAATAGAGTCAGGTTTGTTGAGATAAGCTTTTTGGTTTATTGCAAGGTAGTTATGGCATAGCAAACACATAAGTCTTCAAAACCTTTTTTTTAGAATCAGGGTATTAGAACAAACAGCTGCCATCACAACGTTAGCTCAGTGGTATGAATACAAATCATTAGATTTCTGTCTTTTGTCTTTATTGAGAAGTCTCAGGAGGAAAGCCTCCTTGTAGTTGGAATGCAATGGAGGTCCCTCATAACTAGGGTCCAGGGTCAGAGGCAGGAGACAGAAGGTCCATTCCATTTCTCAGTGAACAAGCAGAAATGTAGGGTTATATGTGAATTTGGTTCCACACGACAAGGACCAGTATGAAGTCACAGTCTTTGCTCCAAGTTTAGATAATAACTGAACGATGCACATTCTCTTCAACGCTAGACATTATGGAGGATGTTTAGATTCATATCTCAGCACTAGTTTACAATGATTAACTGTGCAATGTAGTCTTCATCACAGCATGTCAGGTCAAAGTCAATTTAAAGTTGATTTATGGTCTTTAGATAATGCACCAGCATCTATGTTTCTATATCTAAGCTTAGAAATTGTCTAAATAACTTTCTTATAACTTACATGTTTCTAATAACTTGTAATGTTCAAGAAGCTCAGAAAGGTAGATCTATTTCTATTACCAAATTTCAATGATGAATACTTAAACATTAGGTTTTTGAAAGCATGACAGTGTCTTGCACCTTAAGGGATTTTGAGATCATTATAGAATCATACAGAACAGTTTTCAAATCATTTGGGTCAATACCTAGGAGCAGGCTTGCTGTGTAGTATTATCTTTTAATAGAAGAGAAAACAGACTCTGAATGGTGAGGTTAATTACCTAAGGTTTCACAGCTGGTAACCAGCAGACCTGGCAATCAAGATCTACTTAATAGGCTTCCCAAATTATACCTGGGCTTCACATCAGTTTGAACTGGTTCAGTCATAGCTGATGTAGCAAAATTGGAACAGACCCCACATTTTAAAACTTTGGATGAAGTAGAATGGTAAATGGGATGGAGAAAATTACGAATAAGAGCCCTGGAATGAGAAACATGCGAGAGGCACAATAATCCTTTTCAGGAGCCTGGTGCAGGATTACTGTCAGAACTGCGGAGAGCATGACAGATTCAAAGCATTGTGGTTGACCACCATCTTGAAGTGGGGCACCGTTGTTTCCAACTCTGTTAGTCAAGAAATTTGGCTGCTATGCCACAGGCACATTGCCCTTGTTTAGAGAGTTTATATTTCTAGCAGGGCATTGACCCATAATTTTTCCATTCTGGGTTCCATTTCATTTACTCACATTTTACAAATTCGGTTCTGTTCTGGTTTTGCTTCATCATCCTTTACTGAATTAGGAAGAATTGGTCCAAAGCCCTGAAAAATATTAAAACAACAGTAGTAGCCTATTCATAAAAGGTCATAGAAAGAGTAACAGTTGAACATTCCAATTGCCGATGGGAGCCCTCATCATGGAAGGTTCATGATTAAAGGATTGAAGCATAACCACTATCCAGGAGACACAGCACCTATCTAATCCACTGCCAAATAGACACTACTAATACAGGTATATATAGCATTGAGATTATTGTTGAAAAATACAATATTTAAGGAAAATCCACATTATCTACTTAGAGAAGTCATTTTACTTAATGGTCATACCACTGGATATCTATTGCTGCTGCAGCATTATCACCCATACACTTACAAATGAAATTGCCAAGGGCTCTACCACATCTCCTAGTGACCCAATCAGGCAGACTAGGACTGCCCCATAAGGTTTCCAAGGCCGGAATGTTCACAGAGGCAGACTCACACACTGTTTTCTTCCACTGACTTTTGGGTTAACAGAGCATTTAGCCCCTGTGCCACCAGGCCTACTTCTCATAAATGCAGTGGCTTAAAATGTTCACATTTATTATCTTATAGCCTGCATGTGCAACATGAGTTTCACAGGACTCAAATCAAACGTTTGACAGCCTCTTTCCGGGAGGCTTTGGGAGAGAATCCATTTCCTTGCTCAATCAGATATTGGAAGAATTAATTTCTATGCATATGTGTCATTGTCTTGCTATATGGTGGCTGGGGCCTACTTTTAGTTTCTAGAGTAAGGTGACCAGACGTCCAGCTTTTGGCGGGACAGTCCCGATTTTTAGTGTTTTGAAAAAGTCCCGATTTTTGGAAAGAATGCATGACAAGCTAGGGAATGGTCTATTTGGTCCATATAGACCAAATTTTTAATCAAGAACACACACACACACATATGGAGTAAAGTTCTACCCAAACACACATGGAGTTACCATGAATTGGAATGGTTTCCCTGGCAATTAGTTTGGTTTGGGGTTTGATATTTAGACTTGCTCAACCAGGATAATCTCTACATCTCAAGGTTAACTTAGTCACATGAAAAATAATTTTGAACATATAGAGCAATATATTCACCAGTCCTTCATACCTAGCTTTGCTCTAACCTAAGGGTTACAAGCTTGAATCCACCCATTTGCACAGTGGAAGAAAGGGCTGATTATCTGTTTCTATAGAGATCACAGGCAGGAAACCCTATGGAGCAATTCCATTCTATATACATGGAGTTGCTATGAGTGGGAATCAATTCAAACACAGCAGGTTTGGTTTTTGTTTTATAGGAATTAGAGCATGAATATATTTAAAAATAAAACCCACAGCTATGGCGTCCATTCCAACTCATAGCCACTGTGTGTTTGTGTGTGTGTTTTCCCAAAATAAATTTTTATGAAAGCTGATAGCCTCATCTTTCTCCTGCAGAGTAGCCAATGGTTTTGAACTTCTGACCTTGTGGTTAGCAATCCAACACTTACTGGACCATGGGCACTAGGGTTCCTTCTGAAAATGTTGAAGAGGTCATCATCCTCCCTACCAGGGCATAAACCTCCCTACCAGGGCATGTAGCTCTCCTACCATCGTAATAGGTCTGGAGCCTGTTTATCTTTTAGCCTAGTTTTCTGTAGCCAGATCAAGTAATTTCTTACCAAGGAAGCGGGATGGCTTTTCTGTGATCTCTTAAATTATAACTAGTAATTCCGTAAATTATAACCCAGCATTCAAAGTTTAGATAGTAGAACTGCTTCAGAAAAAGCATTGCTTTTCTTATCTTTCAAGTCTTTGTAATTTTTTCTTTCTTTCTTTAAATGTAGTCCTGCTCTAAATTAGTCTATAACTTGTTTTCCCACTGACTTTAGATGAGATTCGAAGTCTGTAAAGGATGGTCTTTGTGCACAAATGTAGAAAGTGGTTTCTTCGTGGTCACTGAGTAATAATCAAAGTATGACATGTGGGAAATAGAGCTGGACTGGTTCCCATAACCACAAACCCTGAACTAGTGTAACTACTGACTATATATCAGCTTGAGTTTGGCAAAGAACAAGGACAAGGAATGAGAAGAAAAATAAGAAAGAAAAAAATAATCGTAAAAGGAGTATTCCAGAATGCATTCTATCTGCCCTGAAATCAAGGTTCTATAATAAAAATTCTAAGAAAATAAATCAAGGAGACAGCTGGAAAACTGAGCTCAGTTTGGATGCTAGGGTGACTGGATCTTTCACTCTTTCCCGTGGAGCTTCTTGTGGCTTCTCCAGGTGATCTCCACTGAACATCTCTCCAGCAGGCCAGTCAAAGTGCTTATGTGACAGCTCAGCACCCCCAAGGACACAAAAAGTATAAAGTTGGGAAGCCTGCTTGAAGTAAGAAGAGGCATAACATTCTTTTGCTAGATCGTGATAGATCAAGTGAGGTCCAGCAACAGGCCAGATGCATTGTGGATAGGGGATACACAAGGTTATGGCTTCTAAAAGGCCTGGTGCCGTGGTGGCTGTCTTTGAGATTCCCTACCTCATTTACTCACCCGAGCAATTCATTAAGAATGATCAGTCTGAAGAGGAGGAGATTGTCATCTCCTCCTCCTTCCCAGGGCATATTTAAAGCACCGATGCTTTTAATGCAGTCTTTGCATAACAGACTGTATATTATGCTGGGAAAATGGGGAGAATGGAATCAAGGAAAAAATATGTATTTTAATATCCTGAATTCCTAATGTCTTCCACTCCCAGAATAAATCCAAACACTAATGTCAATAGTTCAAGTCAAGAAAAAGACAAACAAGGGAAATAAGTCTCCATTAACTTCAGAAAACACCAATCAGTTGCCTTAATTAATCAATTTATGCCTCCAATTCATGCATATTAAACAGATAAGAGACCACCAGAAAGTAATGGAAAATCAATGCCACGGGAAAAAAAATGAAGAAAATATCCTGAACCATACACATACATTTAACTATTCTACTGAAACTGAATATGCTCCCCATTATGATAAAATAATAATATAATTTGATATCAAATAATTTTTGAATCAATGTGGTAATCCTATATTAAAAGAAACAATATGAAAAACTAAGAGAATTAAAAGAATTCCAGGAAATTGGGGTGGTATTTATGAGATTAATAGGATCATTCACCACATAGAGTGAATAATAGCTAGATAAAATAAAGACACAAACTGGTGTCTAGGAGATAAAATTTGGGCAATCATGCAAATTACACAGCCAAGGAAATATATATTAAATATTCTACAGAAGTTATGAGAAGTTAATAATCCATCCACAAGGTATACTCATATAACAGGAGTTCTAGAAGTCAAGAGCACAGATAATGGAGGTGAAGTAATAATTTTGAAATTAAATCATATTTTTATTATTTAAACTCATGCTCGTAGAAGTAAAAAAGTATTTTGGGTGAGTATGTACTGGTTTATGTCACTTGAGCATTCTACCTGTTAGGTGCTTCCTGGCATGGCAATAAACATCAATCAATATAGGTCTAATTGAATTATTTGCTTCTTGTTGTAGGAGAATTTCAGGAACTTCCCTAAATGAGGCTTAAAATCCTCAACACTGCCATACCTACTGACTCCTTTTCAAGAAACCATCCAACTAATCATTCTGTCAATCATTCTTAAACAACCTATTTATAATAATGGCTAACATGTACTGAGATCTAACTGTTCTAGGTACCTAAACTATGTTACATTTATTCTGGGAGTAGAGACATCAGTCTCACAATCCGAACAGGGACTCTGAGCATATAGGCCATCAAAAATTCCTGGATGGTATGCGAGGAGAATTCAGACGCTTTGGCATGTTAATACAAAGCACACTTTATTTTTTTTTAATTGCAAGATTGTAAATGCAAAAACTGATATGAAAGTAAATATTTATTTTAATGGGAAAACATAACATGCCAAATAATTGGAGTGTTGGAGATAGTCCCTTTCTTTTGAAAAGCTTTAGTGAATTTGGCAAAAATACCTTTAACCAAATGTCTCCAGTTAATTTTGCAGGGATAACCTTTGATGCAATGATTTTCTTCCTGAACTGTTTGTACAGAGACCTACAAAAGCAAGTAGCCCCGACATTCCAAGTAAGATTCACCTGGGGAATGAGTACTTTTATACTCCAGTGCATTTATACTTCTAAGGAGACAGAGGCATGGGGCACAATTGTTATGAACAGAGCCATGATTCCAATCCAGGCTGTCTGGCTAAGGAATCTCTGTGTATGGCCACCATTTTATACTGCTTATTACAGAATCTCATCCTGACTGATACCATGCAGAACTATTCTGGGAACACACAAGTCAAATCTATCCACACATCAGCTGAATAGTCACATCTTTTTATATTAGGATTCTTACATTTTTTGTTATTGATATGCTTGTTTCCATTGATAGAATCAGGAGTAATGTGTCTTTTTCCATCCCAAATATAACAAAAGGAAATTGCCCTTGTATTTCACTATAGACCCACAATCTCTATTTGAAGCAATGTCCTGAACTCCTGATGAGGTGTTGCACACATGGCCTAAAATCTTGGTTATGCCGTCTCCCAGTAAGCAAGTTAAAATGTGGATGCTGGTGATCATAAATATTCTGATATTTAGGCAGAAAGCTTTAATGAGGGTATGTTAATTTAAAAAACGTGTCCCCATAACCAATTAGGAATACTGAAGAGGTAAGGTGTTTGTCTATAGCCCCGCTTTACCAAAGCTTGCCTCTCAACATGATGAAAAGAATATGAACGATCGACAAAGAGAGGTTTTCAGTGAATATCATTCATATAACTCTAATTCTTTCCCCCTTTGGGATTTAATGTTTTAGAGTCAACTCAAAGGTAAACACAACTTATTTCTCCCAATGCCACATAATGTGAAGGAATGTTGCGATTGGAGAGAGAACAGGGATTTGGAGCACATAGGCCATTTTGTTTAATTCTTTTGGCTTCTATACCAAAAAAAGATGGAAGTCGCCACATTTAGAGTAAAAGTATAGCATCTTCTTGAAAGATTTAATAGAATACACAGGCACAGGGCTGAGAATGATCATGGAAGTCAAAAGGTTGACTAAATGAGACCAAATGTAACAATATGGCAATAATTCTGGCCACAGATTATGAACATTTGGACCAAGGATGAAGATGATTTGGTATCTGCAGAACTGGTCAAGAGTTGTTGGTAAGTGGCAACAATAGGCAAGGTGTGGGAAAGAGGAATAAAGGCTTTTCATCATTTTTGGATTAGTAATACTGAGAGGATAGAGATGCTACTGTCATGGGAAAGACTGCAGCAGACTGGATGGTGAAGACAGAAAACTCTGAGATGATGAGGGGAGAAAGGGCGGAGCGCTAGGTGTCTCATGGAGAATGATCTCTGGGACCAGTCTTCCCTTGCTATCACATTGTGAAAAATAGAGGAGAGGTAATATTCTTAGGAGCATTCTGTACACTGTGGGATGCGACCTCTTCTTTATCCCTTCTGTTGGGGTAGTACAGACTTGGAGAGAGGAGCCATGATGCTCTGCACTTGCTTCATGCAAGTGGAAAGTTTCACATAATTTCAGACTGCAGTGGTTCTTAGTTGCTGTAGAGAGTCCATTTCAACTCATGGTGACCCCGTGTGTGAAGAGTAAAGCTGCTCCATACGTTTCTCAAGGTCACGCCCTTTTGGACGTAGAATATTGGACCTCACTTCAGAGGTGCCCCTGTGTGGGTTTGGACCACCAAACTTTTGGCTACTAACTGACTGCTTCACTATTTCACTAGCCAGGGACTAAAATTTCAGATTATTTTCTTCATTTATTGAATGATGAAAATAATTTGGCATGTTCTTAAATTTAGTGTTTCACTGTCCAATCACTTAGAAGATGGGTTTTATTCCTGATCATTGTATCCAAAACATTTCAAAAACAAATACATGTAAATGTTGGTTTTTAAAATACATGGATATATAAATATCTGTAAAGGAACCTTGGCAGCATAATATGTTACATGTTGGGCTGCTAACCACAAGGTCTACAGTTTGAACCCACCAGCCACATCTCAATAAAAAGAAGAGGCTTTCTGCTCTCATAAAGATTTAAACCTCAGAAACCCAAAGGGCCAGTTCAAGAGTGTCTGATAGTGTTCTTACAAGTCAGAATCAACTCGACAGCAGTGGATATATCTTGTTATGTGTCTATCAAACTGTCAGTAAAATAGACCCCACCATTAACTTGTGTGCTATCTGAGCTAAAGAAATGTTTTATTAATGCCTGTGTATCATTAAAATAGATGAAAATCAGAATAAAATCAGAGCTTCATAGCATTTATAAAGCATCTATCTGCTCCTTACTGGGACACAGATCAGAATTTCTTTGGGAAAATGTTTAAGAAAGAAATTAAAAGCTATAATAATAATACAGCCATGTTGAATGCATTCATCCTCTCTTTTAAACACATTAATATATGAATAGCCTCCACTAAATAAATCAAGAGAAGCATTCAAAATATGTAAGACTTTTAATCTGAGGAAAGAGAGATACTTTGGAATGACTAATTTTATATGATTCTAACATGCAGGCAAATCCATACTGGCCCTTATATAAGAAGTCACAATTAGAGAGCTTTCCTTTTAAAATGATGGTTGGAAACTAATCAATATATAATTTAGTCATTTTATGTTTGACAGAGTCAAGTGGTAATACCATAATGCAAACAATTCTGCTTCATATTTTTTGTCATTCTATGTCTACAAGAAACTAAACTGTCTCACAGATTTAGCTAGGCCTTAAGATATTTATCCATGCAAGGTCAGTAATTTAGATGTGGAGGAATTAGTACACCGATACTGAAGTTCTATTAAATTCTGACAAAAAGTCCATTTGGTTAATGAGATTGACTGAGGTGCTCCTCCTTGGTGTTTCCAATGACTGGCCCATACCTTAATCTCAGCAATTGTCATGTTTTGTATCCATGGCTGGCAAACGTTTTGGTAAAGGCCAGTGCATTAGACTAGATTTTCAAGAGAAATCAAACCAGTGACATTCATATATGTACAAAAAAGAAATTTATGTCAAAAAAGCAGTCCACACAGACACATGCAGCTGGCCCAGTCTGACTCGAGTCTGTGGATCAGTTGCTCAGCTGGAGGCTCTTCCTGACTCAAGAAGCTGCCTGCAGACAGACTAAGAATCAGGAAGACAAAGCAGGAGGTGGGAAGAGCACAGGTCAATGGAGGCAGAGTCAAATGGATCCACAGCAGGCAACGTGGCAGGCCACCATCAGCTCAAAACCAACAGGCCACATGGCAGGCCCCTGGCCTAACTTTCAAGAATTCAGGACAGCAGAAGGAAGGAGAGAGAGAACCAGTTCTCCACAGTTGATTTATTGATATGAAGTAGGTAACACCCCCAAGGTAGTGTCATAAGCCTGTGACCTGCACCTTATGGGGGAGGCCTTACTGCCACACTACTGAAGATCCTGACCCAGCCAAGTTGACACAAATCCTAGTCAATACTTTCTGTTTTGTGAACCGTACCATGTCTATTGTAAATATTTACCTCTGCTTGCTTTAACATGAAACAGTCACATACAATACGTAAGTAAATGGGCATGGTTGTGTTCCAATAGCAGGAGCTCTGGTGGTGTGGTGGTTACACATTGAGCTGTGATCCACGTGACTGGCAGTTCTAAACTATCTGCCACTCTGCGGGGGGGAAAAAGATAGGCTTTCTGCTACCGATAGCAGTTACAGTCTCAGAAACTCACAAGAGCAGTTCTACTCTGTCTTCCAGAGTCATTATAAGTTGATATTAACTCAATGGTACTGAGTTCGGTGTTTCAATAAATTTTTCTTTACAAAAATGGATGGTGTCCAAATGGCCCATGAATTCCATTTGCTACCTACTGTTCTATGTTAATCTTTGGCATATCGATCTCCATCATTGGTTTTACTTGATAGCAGGCATCAATTTGTGTTTATATTTTTATTTCCAGAATAGAGTATTATATCTAGAACACAGCTGGTATACAATAAATGTTGAACAGAGCAATTATTTCTTATTAAAACAAATTATTCCAAAATAATTTTATGGCTACACTCATAGGATGCAGATGCACTATATGAGTATGGTGGTTAGAATGCTTCTGAAGTATTTTATACAAATTCTAGAGCCCATTGACCTAAATACAACCAATGCCTATTGACTTTTTAAATAAATATTTTGCAATGACATAATCCTTTCATGAATGTAATATTTTTCTAATTTTAAACACTATACTATTTTATTGTAGAAAATTTATAAATTTTGTGATTGTCAACAAGAAGAGAAACCCCATATACTATCCTATTTCCTGTTTCAAAAATGGATGTGACCATCAGTATTCTGGAACCAGCTCAACCGATCTGATAATCTACATCTCTTTCCTATTCTGTCCTCAATGATGGAACACTGGTAGCTTGAATAGGACATATTGAGAGGACTTACATTATATAATTTGGAAAAAATGTTTCTTTGTCTTTTCTCCCTAATTTACCAATACATCACTGCACTACATGATTCCTAAACTGTCTAGTAAGATAAAAACAAAGGTTTTAGGGAGAATTTACTGAGAGCTGTTTTCTTACTCTTAAGAGAGAAAGCCATAGGACACACATTTTCTTCACTCTGAATATGACCCCGTGAGCCTATTGTGGTTGCAACAGAAATCGTATTTATTTTGCAAAAGAATCGGGAAGCCAAAGCTAATGCATAGGGAATCACAGAAAAATGAAACTGAAAGTGTTTTTGAGCTCAGCACAAAACTGCTAATGGAACTTGCAGATATGTGACTTCCTTACTTTTGAATAGGTTTGACATGGTCTGCAATGCCTAACTAATATACCATATTTACTTGAGTATAAGTCAAGTTTTTCAACACATTTTTAATGCAGTTTTTGTGGTAAAATTAGGTGCCTCAGCTGATATTTGTGTCAGCTTATACTTGAATATATACGGTGTGTTCTTCATATGTTTGAAGTTTTATTTCCCTCTTCCTGGCCCAGAGTTTTCTCCTGTAGTTGATGCCTTCTCAATTCCTTTGATCTTTCCTGATTTGGCACAATATTCAGTTCACCTTGGTTTGTTGGTATTATCTCTCCTATAATGATTCCTATAAATTATTGCAATGCTTCAGTCTACTATGTCTAGCAGAGAAGAAATGAGTCACTTTGATGTTGGGATTCTATTCCTCTTGTAGTTTTGGATTTTTTAAAAGTTGTTGATAACTACTATGAATCAACTTTGACTCATGACAACTTCATATATAACACCAAGAAACAGTCCCCAGCCCTGTGCCACCTTCATGACTGTTAGTATATCTGAGTCCATTGTTGCGGCTGTTGTGTATTATCTTTCACCCCAGAGTGCTGATCATCTGGCACTATACGAGAAAACATGCTGATGTCATCCATGAGGGTTTCCTTGGCTAATTTTCAGAAGTAGAATGACAGACTATGTTTCCTTTTCCGTCTCAGCCTGGAAGCTCTGCTGAAACTTGTTCACTATTGCTTGACCCTGTTGGCATTTTCAGGACAGGTAACATACCTTCTAGTACTATAGCAACATGCAAGCCTACACAGTATGACAATCTGGAAGATGGGTGGTGTAAAAGAATATGGGTCAGCTATTTCTACAATGAAGATGTGTAACACACTACCCAAAAGAAACACATCACATTTTCCTGTCCAGTAGATTGGGGGTGAGCTTACCTGAGTTTGGCTTCAAGCTGCCTGTTGGGTTTAGGTTTGTTCCAATTGTTTTTAATTCACTGTTGGCCACTTGTTTTTAATTCACTGTTGGCCAGAGAGCTAGTGCAAGTGATATCAGAGGAGTAAGTGTACTCAGGACCTAAGTTTAGCACGGGAACATTCATCACATCCACTCACACACCATTGCTTAAAGCAGGCCACATGCTCATGCCAATGTCAATGACTGGGAACTATACTAGTAGAGTAGGTGAATACAGGAAAGTGTAAAGGGCCAGTAATATCTTTTGTTTCTTATAGGATTGTTAAAGACGGGGAACATGAGCAACAGTTATTTTCAAGGTCACATCATCCTTTCAGTAAGACAGTGCAAAGGAGCAAAGCAAGTAAGTAATGTTCAAAATGTTTGAATCATAAAATTCTTAAAATGTTGTTTTAAATATGACATTTTCATGCTAAAAACCTATATTCACTTTTCATTCTATGTACTATAATTTCACATTTCATAGCTTTAAGAATATCTACAATTTTGAAAATGATGATGGCAACTTATGTACAAATGTGCTTGATACAATTGATGTATGGATTGTTATAAGAGGTCTAGGGGGCTGGTCCCAGCCCC
>NW_022103948.1:317198-335370 GCF_000313985.2 Echinops telfairi
ACCGAACATCCACAATTTATCCTCAAGGTACATTGTCATCTATTTTTCCGTAAGCCCTCTTATCTAAACAAACATCATAATTCTTTACTTAAACAAGTTCTTATTGTTGACTTTGCTCATTATTTTTCTCCACACAGAAAGTTTTCCCTCTTTCTTTCTACCATCTGATTTCTAGGTAGAAAAAGGCCTCTGATAACCTAGTCTATAGTATATCCAATTTATTTCAATTCCTATAGAGTCTGTAAGCTGCAATATTTACTCGGCATTCACAGGTCATAGGGCATCCTGGGAGTCAGGAGGGGGTGAGCTAGTAAGAAGGAATCAATTGGGAATAGCACAAACTCCAAAGACAGAAGTTAGAAATAATCCCAGGTGATGGAGCAGGCAGAAATGAGGTCCAGGAAGAATGGGGTTGGAAGAGCGCACAGCATCAAAAAATGACTTCCAAATCCCCATGTTACCAGTGCAAAAATCCTCCTGCTGGCCCTGGGGGCACAGCAAGCTTAGGGGTCATTATAGAGAGCCATGCTGTAGAGTAGACAAAATGGACCCTGACAAACATCATAACTTCTCTTTTATATTTGAGGTTATAGCTGAAACTATATAACTTTTTCTCCACAAATTAACTTAAAGTTCCAAGAGGCAAGAGCTAAATCCTGTATCATATATGCTGAAATCAATAGGATTTTTAGCATCCTTGATTTAGAATGGGTACTATTTATTAACACGTTCTAATGTGTATGTTTTGCATAGCAAAATATATTACATTCTTTCAAGGTGCCACCTTGTCTAAATATAGCACTAATACTGGGAAAATGATGCACCTCCTTTACATGTCTTTATCAGTAGGTTCAGTGACATAAGATTGCCATGCATCATAGACAATTTGATGGCAACTAGCACCAGCATTTTTATGCCAGCCATACGTATTCAACCAAAATAATTGAAAAATATGTATGAAAGTAATCTAAAAGTTAGATATTTTGAAAGTCCTATTATGTGGTTTGCTTTCAAAAAACTGGATTGGTTTCACAAAACATTCTCATGCAATGGCATCACTTGGACTGATGTCAACCAATGTAGCAGTTCATGTCAAGCTTCCCCACACCTAACCCCACCCACTGATCTTCTCCCTTGTAAGACAATACAGAATCCTTAGTAATGTCTATT
Source organism: Echinops telfairi (assembly GCF_000313985.2). NCBI lineage: Eukaryota > Metazoa > Chordata > Mammalia > Afrosoricida > Tenrecidae > Echinops > Echinops telfairi. The sequence goes on from NW_022103948.1 coordinate 318,369, forward strand.
ATCTATTTTAGTCATAGAAGAGTATATGATAAATATATGTGTATGTTGATTAAATGTAATAGTTCTTATGCCAAAAATAAAAAAATCGGAAGACAGCGACTTGGCCAACTTACGGAAATAGATCAATATTTGTGCCAATTTCAAAAAATGACCCAACAAGATGGGGCAAAAATCGAACAATTAATATCACAAGCAAGTAAAATTTTACAGAAGATAATTCAAAAACATTGCAAAAGTATATCAACAGGAAGCTGCCAGACATTCAAGCCAGATTTAGAAGTAGACACGAATAAGGCTGATGTCAAATGTATCTGGGCTGAGAGCAATGAATACCAGAAAAATGTTTACCTCTGTTTTATTGACTATGCAAACACATTCCACTGTATGAACAATGACAAACTATAGATAACATGTGAAGCACAGGAATTTCGAAACACTAGTAGTGCTCATGGAGAACCTATACCAAGAGGCAGTCATTCCAACAAAACAAGGGAATACTGCAGGGCTTAAGGTCAAGAAAGGTGTACACAAGGTGTGTCCTTTCACTGTTCTTTTTCAATCTGTATGCTGAGCAAATTATCTGAGAAGCTGGACTCGATGAAGAACATCACATCAGGACTGGAGGAAGACTCCTTAACAATCGGCACTGTGCAGATGGCACAACCTTGCTGGCAGAAAGTGAAGGTGTGAAACACTTCCTGATGAAGATCAGGGACCTTCAGTAAGAATTACAGCTCAACATAAAACAAAAATCCTCACACCTGAACCCATAAGCAAGATCACTCTAAATGTCAAAGAAAGGGTTTCATTTGTCAAGGGTTTCACAATCAACACCCATGGAAGCAGCAGTCAGGAAATCAAACAATGGGTTTCACTGGACAAATCTGTTTCAAGACCTTCATAAAGTGTTAAAAAGCAACGATGCCACTTTGAGAAATACAGTGTGCCTGATTCAATTTATACTATTTTTAGTTGCCTCAGATACATCTGATCTGAGCAACAAATAAGGAAGAATGAAGAAGAATTGATGCATGTGAATGATGGCGTTGTTGAAAATGTTAAATATACCATGAACTACGATGGGAAAAATGAACAAGTCTTTTGAGAGGAGTACAACTAAAATATTTTTTAGCAGAAAGGATTGTTTCCCATACTTTTTCTATCTTATCAGGAGAAATCAATTCCCGAGGAAAGGCACCACGGTTGGTAAAGTAGAGGGTCAGAGATAAACAAGATGGTTAAGGACTTAGATTGCTATCGTGGCTACAACAACGGACTCAAACATAGTCATGCTTGTGAGGATGCTGCAAGACCAGGCAGGATTTCTTTCTGTTGTACACAGAATTCTAATGAGCCTGAACTGTGTTGGTCACATCTGACAAAAACTATATTCTTTAGATTATATGAATATTAGCAACAAAATAGTTTTGTAAACTCTTTCTACATTGAATTCCAACATTATTAGTTACAGCATTTATTAGTCACTTCGTGGAAGCCTCTTTTGGTTTTTCTCCTTTTCCTTTAATTAGAACTTCGTTTGTAAAAAAAGTTATTTTACAGGTTCACAAATAATAATCACTACAATATTGTAGCAAAAATACCAGAAAATTGGACACCATCAACTGTTATACAGAGACCAGTATCATGCAAACTAAACCACATGATTCAAAGCATGTTGCAATTGAGTATTAAAGACAGCTCTGACCTTATCCAATTAGAAGGTTCAGAAAGTATATCAGCATATATTTTTAGCCTTATATTGATATATACAAGTTAAGCTTTTAAAATATTTTTATTGTAATGAGCTATAAAGATATTTTATAATAATAATAAATTATTTTTATTAAAAGTCAATTTATCCTAAAACTCTGCACACAAATTCTATAAACACTCATTGTGGTGTCACCACCTTTGACAGTTCCCCTGGGATGCCACTGATCCCATGTATCTGTTGCTTACATATAATTTGGGACAGAAGACATCTATATCACACATTCTTTAGTTTAAACCAAGCCTTTCTCCATTCAGGATTGAAAGTGGTCACTAGAACTGTGGAAGTAAAAGCTCATCAGTCAAAGGAGATAAAATATTGAACATCAAGTCTACTTGGCTTGAAAACAAGGAGAAGATAATATGAATATGATTTGCATGCTATATTATACAAGTGTGATTTTTAGGTTGGAAGTAGAGTAGATAATTCTGATAAATAATAACTGGAATCAATAACAATAGCAGACCTGTATACTAAAAAACAGAGTCCTATAAAAACCAGGCAAAGTAGAAATTAAGGGCTTTGAGTCCATTATACTCAAGAAGTTTAGTATGAAAATTAGCAACAAAGAGAGTGTTGTTTATAAAAGAAAAAAGAAAAGAAATTCACAGTTGTGATTCCAAGAGAAATGGAAATATGGGAATGAAATGGCCCTCTATTCTTTTTTGGTTCTTGAACAAAGTTGTCATGGTGTTTGGGGAAATCTTGGCAGGTGCTGTGTAGGCCAGTGATAATAGCAGCAATAACCAACACAGATGATCAGGTATAATTAATTGTTCTCTGGCAGCAAAAGCCAAGCAAGGAGAACCAGTCCACAGACCACACACAGTTGCACCAGAATAATGAAGTCGGCCAAAGCAGGGACAGTAGTCACTAAATAAGATTAAAACAGTTTTAAAATAGTCACATGAAGGAGTAAATGCCTAAAATATCCATGTGATGATTTGGCATTTTCTGTATTTTTTTCTTTCTTTCTTATTTTTAAGATCTAATTAGATTCAAGTATCTTCTTATGTTATATTTCTAAATTTTTTGTGTGATATGAAATGCCTGAGGTAGGATAGTAGTCATTGTATTTAACTTGTGACATTAACACGTTGAAAACAACAACCAGAAAACAAAGTGTAAAGAACCAGAAAAATAATTTTTTTAATGATTGACAGCTACTAAAGTAGGACTAAGCACATCCCACGATTTAATTGCCTTAATTCTACAATCATACCTCTGAATAAGTTTAACAAATGAAATGCTTGATGGTCAATTTTCAAAGGAATTCCTAAAGAAATTAATAGACTCAATATTGCTAGATGATACAATCCTTTGCTGGTCGAATTTAATTACATGTCGACAATACCCTTTAAATAATGAACCATTCCCTATGGTTCAATTTATTTTCTAAAACTATGACAAGTTGAATTATTCATCACCCATTTTTATTAATTACTTCTAAAACTGTCGGGTGGGGTGTGTTTTCGTTTGTTTGTTAATTCAGGAGATTGCAATGCTGCCACTGCCTGATTCCTTGCTCTCATATAAATATTTTAAGTTCTTTAGCTCTTATTGACTTTTAGATTCTTATTCTTTGTATTATTTTAAAAATATATTTTAATATTTTAAAATATTCTGTATTTAGGTTTATTTCTGAACCAGCCAAATGTAGGGATTAATATTGAATTTTATTCAAAGTGTACCAACTCCCTTATATGCAATAACATTATCAAAAGCCCAAGGTCATGATTCAAATCCATTAAAAAGAAAATGATGCCAACATTTTGGAATATGTGAGATAAGGCCAATTGTATTATGAGTATACTTGATTTAAAGTAAGAAAGGGAGCTATGTTATCACAATCAACTCTAATTGACAGTTTAAAAGATCAAGGCTAATGGGAGTATAAAATAATCCCTATAATAAAATTTTTGAGACAAATTTTATAAGCTATGTGATTTCTGGGCTAAAATAGATATGAGGGGTTTCAAAAGGGGGGGGGCAATTCCATTGTCTTTTAAGTCCATTTTTCCACGAACTTTTTGAAGCCCCATCATACATACTTAAATAATTTATTATATATTTTAAAATAGCATTAACTTCTCTAGGCCATTTATAGAAATAAGAGAGGCAGGAAAATTATAGAGATGTCAAATGTATCATTAATCTAAATATCTCATTTTAACCATTATTTTAAGCTTCCACCCACTAAATTTAATACGTAAGAACACTGCAAGCTTCCCTTCCCTTTCTTTTTTTTTTCTGTCCTAAAGGTGAATGGGAAAAAAACCTGGGGGAGGATGACAACTAATATACAGACTAATATAGAGATAATAATCTGAGATAGTTAAGAATTAATTGTCTGTCATAGTCGCCTGATTCATTTATAGTTCAATGGCATCCACTAATCAAAGTCCTGATACACAGAGGCAGTGTCACTGGTTTTGTCCACTCCTCAACTGTAGGAGAGTCTGAAATTATTTAAATTTATCTTCCAAAGTGAGGGGCAGGCTATTTCCCATAATGAGGCTTATGTCTCAGACATGATATGGTGACTCCGTTTCTGGGTGGACAAAGAGAAAAATTAATGTTCATGAAAATAACCAAATCCTAAACAATTTTCAAATATATCACAATTACTTGTTGAAAAAGAAAAACAGCTGGGTGAAGGGAGGGAGACGTGGGATAGTGTAAGACATGACAAAATAATAACAATTTATAAAGTATCAAGGGTTCATAAGGGAGGGGGGAGCCGAGAGGGAGGGGGAAAATGAGGGCTTAAGTAGAAAGCAAATGTTTTGAGAATGATGAGGGAAACAAATGTACAAATGTGCTTGACATTCAATGGATGGATGTAAATGAGCCCTCGAAAAATTCATTAAAAAGAAAAACAGCTACTTCAAATACAAGTCTTTCACATTAAGAATAAAAATGGTATACTTCAAACCAAGGATATCAAATAGAAACTTGACTCTTCCTATCTGACTTGTGTTCTTCATGGGATTTGATTTTTTAATCTTTCTTGTACAATATCTAGAATAAGGAATTGATGTTAGTATTTTCCAGCTATCTGACTTTGCTCAAATTCTCCTCTTTGCCAAGAATTCCATAATGTCATATCTGTGCTCAGTGGATTCCTCCCAATCCTTTCAGAGTCAGCTTCAGATCACCACCTCCATGGATTGCCCAAGATGACATTTCCTATCCCACCTCGATTTCGTTTACTACAAGGTGAATTATTAATATTCTGGAATGTATTCTTTTCTGCAAGCCTGTAGGTATATTGCACTAGTAAATGATCAACAACTGTATGTTGAATCATTAATGCATTGCTTAGATGTAAATAATGAAAAATTTAAGAGTCTATGGTCCTGAGTGGAGAATGTGAAACATCGCTTTATAGAGAGTATTGCCTAAGGATAAACTGGGCGGATCGTAATGAATTTATAACTTTGCAATTCCATTTCAGACATTTGTGTTCTTACATGTACTTCAGCTTTTCTTTCAAAATTCAGATTTGGTTAAAAAAGCAAACTCTAGAAAATGACAAGTACTGAAAAGAGTGTGGAGAGACTGGAACTCTCATACTCTCGATGGGACTTTGAAATGATGCATCCACCATTGTGTAGTGTCTTAAAGTCAACAAATAGCAATATTCTTGAGCAATAACAACAAGAATCACATGCTTTTCTTATTTAACTTTTGCCACAGTTCTATGGGGTATTTGTGTAAGAGCCATCTCATTTTCTCTCTCGACTTATTTAATCTTTTTTATTAACAGAGGAGACCTGGTGGTGTAGTGGTGACACATTGAGCTACCAACCACAAGGTCAGCAGTCTGAAACTGCCAGCTGGGAAAAAGAAGAGGCCTTCTACTCCCATAAACAGCTTCTGAAACCCAGAGAGGCAGTTCTACCCTGTCCTATAGGATTGCCATTAGCTGGAATCAACTCAATGGCATCGAGGGTTTTTTTGTTTTGCTTTAACAGAATTGCTGCAAAAGACCTTTTTAAAGTAAAGATAGATAATGTTTAGAATACTACACAATGTTAAAGAATAACAATGAATCTGTGAAACACCTCATAGTATGGATAAACCTGGAAGACATTATGCTGAGTGAAATTAGTCTCTTACGAAGAAACAAATATTGTAGAAGACTACTATTACGATTGGTCAACAATAGTGTTTCACGTGGAAAGAAAACATGCTTTGAGAGTTCCTATGTAAGAAGCACAAGGGAGATGGGAAAGTCACTGGCTAAAGGGGAGATATGTGTTCATTTGGGCAAAGCGGAAGGCAATATACAATAAGAGGGAGGTCAACAAAAAAATGCTGGAAGGAGAACAAGATATTGTGAGGTCTTCAAAGGTTAAATACCACAGAGCTAAATACTATGATATACACAATCGTGCCATACTGGTGATCTACAAGTAGAAACTTACCGTAGATAGAAATGCAGGGTGAGAATGAATGTACAAATGAGCCTTACACAATTGATGTATGTATGGATTGTGATAAGAGTTGTATGAGGCCCCAATAAAATGATTTTTTTAAAGTGTTGTATGAGCCCCCAATAAAATGATTTTTTTTAAAGAAAGAAAGAAAGAAAGAAATGCAGGTTGGGCAGGAAAGTATGTCCATGAACATATATATAGGCTTGATAGGAGATATTTTATATGTGTGCATGTATCTGCTGCAAATATGCCTATAAATGAGGTGGAGACTACAGAGGCAAAGTTATGAAAATATCTTGGATATAACTAAATATTCTGAAGGAATGAGTTGCTGAGCCTACAGAAACAAGACCATAGTCTTGGGGAATACCAAGGCCACACAGTTCTCAAAGACAGTGCTCTACATCCTGCTTTGTTGAGGTCCTAAAAACTTGTGATTAGTTACCTAAGGTACAATTATTGGTTTGTCTCTATCCAGATGAAAGAATAATAAAAATTAAAAATACAAATACAAACATTAATCCAGTGGACTAATGAAGCATGCAAATATCAACTGCCACAACACGGAGACTACAAGAACTAGGTGGTGCCTGGCTATAATTACCAACTGCTCTGAAAAGGATCATATTAGATGGTCCTGGGTAGAAGGGAAGGACAAAAATGTGGGACAAACCCCAAATCCTAAAAAAGACCAGGTTTACTGGTTGGCTAAAGATGAGTGGAACTCCCAAGACTATGGCCCTTAGTCAGCTTCAGGTTTGAAATCGAACTCAACCCATGTTTATGCATTAGGCTGCTAACCATAAGGTCAGCATTTCAAAATCAACAGCCACTCCACTGGAGAAAGACAATGCTTTCTACTTCCATAAAGAGTTACCGTTTTAGAAATCCACAAGGGTAGTTCTACCCTGAGCTATGCGGTGCTATGAGCTGGAATACACTTGATGGCAGTGAGGTTTTTTATTTTGTTTTATTTTAGAAAGATCAAAAGGGCAGCATTTATCCAAGGACAAAGTACAGAGGAGTAGGAAAGAAGGAAGTATGGGAACAGGAACACAGGGAGAAAATGGGATCAATTATGGTACCTTGAGGAGATCAAATGGAAAACTGAAACAAAATGTATATGATTATTGAATGTAGAATCAAGGATCTGCTCTATACATCCTCCTCTAATTCACAATATAAAGAAAGAGATGTAAATAAATAGCGAAGCTGTCACCTTGAAGACTAAGGTATTCCTAACCAAATAATCATATTTTCAATCAAGCCATACGCATGTGAAAGCTGGGGACTGGGTAGGGAAGACCAGAGAAGAATTGATGCATTTGAATTATGCTGGCAAAAAATATTGAAACTACCATGAATAGCCAGAAGAACTCACAAATCTATCTTGGAAGAAATGCAGCCAGATGTTCCTTAGAAGCAAGGATTGCAAGATTTAGTCTCATGTACTTTGGACATGTTTTCAAGACGGACCAATCCTTGAAGAAGGCCATTGTACTTGGTAAAATAGAGGGTCTGCGAAAATTAGGAAGATTCTCAATGAGATTGTATTGACACAGTGCCTGCTAAGTTTGGAACAATGAGGTGTTCAAACATGGTAATGATTCTGAGGATGTGACAGGGCCTTGCAATAGTTCATTCTGTTGTGCATCATGTCACCAGGATTCAGAACCAACTAAATGGGCACCTAATAATCGACAATTAACAGAACCCTTGGCAATATACTCACACGTTTTTCTTCCTTCATTCCAAATGATGTTGTTAGTGGGGTTGAGTTGATTTTCACTTATGGCAGATCCAGATGTACAGAGTAGACCGGCTCTATGGGATTTTCCAGGCTATGACCTTTCAGAAGTAGATCACCAGGCCTTCATTCCGAGGTATTTCTAGGTAGGTTGGAACAGCCAACCTTTCAAGTAGGGGTCAGGTACTTAACCATTTTTGCCATAATAAAATGAAACTTTGGGGCCCTCATTCTGAGACTTCTTAGACAAGGCCTCATGCCTCTCTGAGCATCTTTCTCCTTTTTCTGACTAGATAAGAGTTCTGGCAGTCATTTGGGATTACTTGAGGGGAAAAACAACGGCAACACAGATTGTCTTTGCCATCCTTGAATTCTGAACGTATATTATCAAACTCTTACCTCCATTGTTAACATCGCATGATAGTTGTTTTGTGTCTAGCCTGGCTAGAATTCTCCATGGTTGGACATTAAGCCCTCCCCCAAAATCTGCAGGTCCTAACCTGAAAATTTCTCCTTGTGAGGTGTGGCCCCTTTTGATATCTATGAAAGAGATGCTGCAGGAGGGGGGTGGGCAGGAATCAACTCATTGCCAATGAGTCAGTTCTCATTTAAAGACACCCTAAAGGACAGGGCAGAACTGCCCCTTGTGGGTTCCCAAAACTGTAACACTTAACCGAGTAGAAAGCTTTGTTCGTTTCCCTCAAAGCATCAGCGCCAGCTGTTGGTTTCAAACTGCTGACCTTGTGGTTAACAGCCCAACATGTAACCACTACGGAACCCTTCCATCTTTCTTGTTGCTGTGGATCCCACATCTGGTTTCTTGGGACCTGTGCCTGCATCCTCCCAGCTGATCTTGGGAGCTTTTCACAGCCCACCATAATATCCGATCAATAAATACATCTGCTTCCACCAGCCTCCAATTCCCCAGCTTCCCAGTGCCAGGCAACCACGTAAGTCTAGAAAAATCTCCAATATAATATCTGACAACCAAACTGGATTTAGCCATTTCTACAACTGTATGAGTCATTTTTCTTGGTATAAACTTTTTTTTCTTCAAACCATTTTATTAGGCTGGTGCTAATCTAGACATCATTCCATTCCGTAGTTGAATCATATCAAGCAGTGTTGTACAATTACTACCTAATCAGTTTCAAAACTTTTTCTTCCGTCTTGAACTTTGGTATCAGGTCCCCCTTAGCCCCACCAGCTCCCCCACCATATCCCCCAGGAGTCCTTATTCTAGTTGATAACTCTATAGCTTCATCTATCCTGGGTTTCACATACAAAAAAACCCCAAACCCAACAACAGAAAAACACAGAACAATGATTTAACAAGGCTACCCACAATGACAAATTACAACAGAGATAAGCTCCGATATGAAAAAAAAAACAAAAAAAAAACACCACACAGGAAATATTAAAAACCAGATCAAGCCCAACTGTGGCTGGGTAGTAGGTTTTGAGGTCAGGTAGTGCAAGATCGTCTACTTAGTTTTTGGGGTTTTTTTTGAGTTCTTTGCTTATCATGGACTTCTTTCCTCTCCATATGAAGTTGTAATTAGTTTTTCCATTTCTTTAAAGAATGATGCTGGGATTTGGATTGGGATTGCATGAATTTGCAGATTGCTTTAGGTAGTATTTAAATTTTCACAATATTGAGCCTTCCTATCTATGAACCTGGGCTATTCTTAGGTCTCTTGATTTCTTTTTGCTGTTGTTGTTGTTCTTAAATCATTTTACTGGGGGCTTGTACAGCTCTTATCACAATCCATACAGCCATTCATGTGTCAAGCACATTTGTACATTTTTTGCCATCATGATTTCTTATAAAATATTCCATTCTTTGTAAAGGTCTTTTGTTTCTTTAGTTAGGTTTATTCCTAGGTAATTCAACTTTTGTGTGCCTATTATAAATGGCAGTTTTCTTGATGTGTTTTTAAGAGTATAAAGGAGTATAAATGAGTCCAAATGATTTCTGCTTGTTAATTTGTATCCTGCTTGTTAATCTGTATCCTGCTACGTTACTGAATTCATCAGTTGTTTCCAATAATCCTATTGTGAGATCTTGGGGTTTTTCCTATATAAAATATAGTTGACAAATTTCTTGTTGTTGTCTTATTGTTGTTTTATTGTTCTGGCTGGAAAATGCTTAATTAAGAGTGGCAACAAGGAGCATCCTTGTCAGGTGCCCGGTTTCAGTGGGAATGTTTTCAGCTTTTCCTCACTGAGTGTGATATTGGCTCTTAGTTCTTCATATATGGTCTTTATTGTGTTGAAGAATTTCCCTTCTATTCCTATCTTATTGAGGGCTTTTATTAGAAATGGAAGTTGGATATTGTTTAATGCTTTTTCTGAATCAATTGGTATGATCATATAGTTCTTATCTTTTACCTTGTTTGTGTGGTGGATTACATTAGTTATTTTTCATGTAGAATTGGTGGCAGTTCTTCTCTGAATACTTGGCAGATTTCTCCTGTGAAGTCATCTGGTCCTGGGCTTTTTTTTGGTTAGGAGTTTCTTGACCTTGTCTATTTATTCTTTTGCTATAGATCTGTTTAAGTTTATAATGTCCATGTGCATTAATTTGGGAAGAGGGTGTATTTCTAGGTATTTGTCCATGTAATTTGGATTACTGAATTTGTTGGAATACAGTCTTTCATAATACTGTGTTATAAATCTTATTTCAGTTGGATCTGTTGTGATACCACCTATTTCATCTCTAATTCTAGATATTTTCATCTGCTCTTTCTTTACCTTTGTTAAGTTTGCTAGCAGTTTGTCAATTTTGTTGAACTTCTCAAAGTATCAACTTCTTGATTTATTTTTCCCCCATTGTTTTTCAGCTCATTTATTTCTGCTCCAATTTTTATGAATTATTTTCTTCTGTTGTTGAAGGTTTATGCTGCTGACTCTGTTCTAATTGTTGGCAGTAGTATGTTGGTGTTAAATATGATTTTCTCTTTTTTCATGTGTACATTAATTGTAAACCAACCTCTGATAACTGCTTTTGCTGTGTCCCATAGGTTTGGGTATGTTGTTATCATTCTTTATTTCTAGGAACTTCATGATTTCTTCTCTTATTTGGGCTAATACCCAGTCTTTTTTATGTAGTGTGTTGTTGAGTGTCAGAGTGTTTGTCTTTATGTTCTTATTCTTTCTATTGTTGATTTCCAGTTTTAAGACACGTTGGTCTGAGAAGATGGTTTGAATGATCTCTATGTGTTTGAACTTGCGAATGCTTGCTTTATGGCCTTATATGTGGTCTATTTTAGAATATGAACCATGTGTATTCCAGAGGAATGTGTAATTTTTTTGCTGTTGGTTGGAGAATTCTGTAAATATCTAGGAGGTCAAGCTGTTTGATTGTGTTGTTCAGTTTTGTTTCTTTATTGAGTTTCTTTCTTGCTGATCTAACTGTTTATCTTTCCTTGAAAGTGGTATATTGAAATCTCCTACTATTATTGTCGATCTCGTGATTTCTCTTTTCCTGGAGTACCAAGAATTCAGATTGCGTGTCTACTTTCCCAGAATTTGGGTTCCTACTTGTTGGTTTCTGGCTTGAGCAGGGAGAGTTCTACATAGGTGACTTTATCTGGGTGTCATCTTCCCAGGTCCCAGAACTAAACTTATATTTTTATGTACATATATGTGTCACTAATTTTGCTTCTCTAGAAAACCCAACTTAACACAATTCTACTTAATACAAATGTATAAAAACATATATTTAAGCAATTCTACTCAGATCTCTTACACAAATCTCAACTGATTTAGTAAATTCACTCTTACAGAGGTTATAAAATTATCCAAGGCCAAATAGATAATAGCAAGTGTCAGAGTTGGGCTGTGAATTCCAATATGTATCATTACCAAATACTCATATTAATGGTACATACACTATGTACTATTACATATGCCCTAGGAATTGTGCTCTCTTTTTGTGTCAGCAGTTTGTTTAAGGATTATAAAATATCATATATAGTAATGAGATTTGGTAAAGTGGATGGTCAGAGAAAGTAAGGGAAATACTCAAGGAGATGGATTGGCACAATGACCACAACAATGGACTCCAACTATGCCAACATAGGACTAGCCAATCTATTGTTGTGTGGTGCATAAGATGGCCATGAGTCTGAAACTACTCAAAAGCAACTAAAAACAACAATTGGAGATTGAATTAGAATATGGGACAAGAATATGTCTGGTTTTCAACCCTAGTACTAACCTTTACACTTTCCATAAACAGTGACCATTTTTAATTAGCAGATAATTAAATTACCACTTATATTAAAAAGCAGATACCTGCCTTTCTAGAATGCCTCTATTAATGTATACAATCACAGTGGAGGAATATCCCCAAATAGGGCTTGTTTTAGGAAATCAATAAAAAGAGAGAAAAAAAGACAAAGAGAAATCAAAGATAAGGACAGAAAAGTACCTATATACTTGAGTATAAGCTGATCCAATTATCAGCCGAGGCACCTAAACTTACCACAAAAACTGCATTAAAAATGTGCTGAAAAACTCGGCTTATACACGAGTATATATGGTAATTCATTCTCCTTTAAGTGTGGTACTGCTCCCTTTGCTTCATACTGATGCTTGGGATAAGGAATTGCTTCTGTTGGAATTTTTTTTTTAAGTCTCACTTATCACCATTCTGAATATTTAGAGAGTAACTTTAATATAAAAGTGTAGCAAAAAACTTTTTTTTTTCTTACTTTGAATGATTTTTTTCCCTTCTAGTCATGAGTGGAGATTGACTTGATGTTATATATGGTGTGTTTAGCAAACGGGCAAGGATTAAAGCAGAAATGATCAGAGATAGCCAGTAAATTCTGTCTTTTTTACTCTGATGCCTCTCCCCTGGAAAATCTCCATTAGTGAATAAATTCTGACCTGCATAAACTATCTAGCATTATGGCCGTGTCTTTCCTGTTTTAAAGTCCACAGAAATTAACCTCCCCACCTGAAGATTTATGCTCATCACTAATTAAAAATGTTATTTGTTTTGCCTTCTGAACTCGTCTCAAAACTAATTAACTATTTTTGCTGAATAGATGTCCTCCAAAAGTGAAAGGGATATAATCAAATAATCTCTATTCATGTGCTACTCTTTTAAAGTATTTTGGTGTTTGGGATTACTATATTTATGATTCATGATGCTGTCAAATTATGAACAATTTTTAGATTATACAGACTTTCTAACTTTCACACTTCTATCAAATGTACCAGATGCATTTCTAAAACCAAAATTTCTTCAGGTAGTTTTTACTAGTATTGTATTCCTTATTAATGTAGTATAATTCCAAAACCACACTCACTGCCACAGAGTCTATTATGACTCATAGCAACCCTATAGCATCATTAGAAGCAAATCATCCAAGAAACTAAACTATATGAAGTAGAACTCAGAATAAGGATTGGAGAAAGACTCATTAATAACCTGTGATGTCCAGATAACACAACCTTCCTTGCTGAAAATGAAGATGACTTGAAACACTGATGAAAATCAAAGACTAGAGCCTTTTAATTGGTTTAAATGTCAATGTAAAAAAAACATAAATCCTCACAACTGGTCCGTTAGATAACATTTTTATAAAAGGAGAAAATATCTAAGTTTTCAAGGGTTTTCTTTTATTTGGATCCACAATCAACACTCATGGAAGCAGTGGTCAAAAATCAAACAGACTTCCAGGTCAAGATGACTACTTCCTACACGTGTGCATGACATAATCTCTCTACAACAAAGATGAAGTACATCAAGGCAGAAGAAAAAACAAATGCCTGGAATCTTGGAAGACATATATAATAGCTAAATGAACTGAAATAACCCCAAACCAAATGAAACACACTGTCATGAAGTTGATTCCTACTCATAGCAATGCTATAGGACAGGGTAGAGTTGGAACTGACTCAAAAGGCACCGAAAAACAACAGTTTTATAAATCATCATCACCTATGTTAGATTGATTTGCTCAAAGTCTGATAAATAATTTGGAGAATTGTGGTTCTCTAAATTAAATACAGTATAGATAGAATGCATCAAACAGCTGTATAAAATTCTTAATGCCTACCACAGTTTTCAGCATGTGAGTGGTATTCGGTGATTTAAAGCATGATTAATAGTCTCATTTATACTAAGTTAATATAATTAAAAAAACAAAATTCTATCCTTACTCCTACCCAAAGCTTAATAACGTTTACAACTCTTATTAGGTATTTATAAAATGTGTGAGGGGTTAAGAATGGAAGGAAGGAAAGATCAAAGAATCACAGAATGAGCCATAAGTAGATTATTGAGGAAATTAAACTACTCTAGGCACATATATCAATTTGCCTTTAGTGATATTAGAAGTAGCATTGATACTTAAATCAATATTTTATGTATGGAAAAAATATTAAACAGTCAATAATCATTTAGTATAAAGATTGAGGAAAAATATGACTATGTAATATGATGGTTTTAAGATCAAGGAGAATCAAAATTGACAATAATTATTAATTCTTTATATTAACCAATTGAAGATGCTAATCAACATAAATAATTCTACATTGGATCAAAACAATAAATGACTACACAGATGGCTCACTATCTTTTGTAGCTTATCAAGTGTTATCAGGCACAGTTCCAAAACAAAATTCCAAAAGCATTAAAAAATAGTAGCAGTGAAACTAATTTGCTTATGATTACACTCAGTCAAGCAGCATTCACCAAAATTAATCCAGATTTCCAATAACTATGCACACCTCATGATGCCTGAATGAATTGAAAAATGTTCCCCTATGGTAAATTGTCAGTCATTAGTAACCTATCTGAAAACGAATATATTAAGAATAAGATACTTCTAAAGTAAAATCCAAATGAATTTAGAAACAATGAATTTCAATTTAGTTCAAATCCAAAACCTGAGCATCATTCCACTGTATTAAATAATTGTCCTAAGTTGTTTTTTTAAGTTGATATTCCCCAAATATGACACAACTGTGATTTCCTTCCAGATGCCAACATCTTATCTAGGATATTGCCAAGACTAGTGTTTAAATGGGGGCAAGGATCATTTTTGAAACCAATGATAAGAATGATGTAATAATTGGGTTTTATGTCGACTTGACTGGACCAAGATTCTCAGTGGTTTGGCAATTAAGACTTCATGATATGACCTAATGCATTGTAATCAATTCCATGATGAGATCCGTTGTTAGCAGACAAACAGTTGTAAGAAGACTAGGGTGGGATGCAACCCTTACTTATATTACAGCCCTGATACAATTGAAAGGAAGTTTCTTTGAGGGTGTGGCCTGCTTCCTATATAAGTGGATGCGATGGAAAACGTGTTTGCTTTTTACTGGGTCTAGATCTTGCATCTTGCTCACTGACCTCTAGTTCTTTGGACATTAGACAATATCCTGCCATATTGCATGCCAATCCTGTGAGTTGTCAGTGACCTATCATCTAATCTGCCAACCTTGCATCCACCCACCTCTGCAGGCACCGGCTTGTTGTCTTCATGTTGATCATCAGCCTTTAGTCAGTTGAGTCAGGAGAAACCTCCAGCCTAACAGCTGTTCCACGGACTTGGAACCTACCTAGAATTGGAATTGCTCACTTCTACTACTACGTGAGCCATTTTCTTGATAGAATGTTCTATTTCTTTTTTTCAAATCATTTTATTGGGGGCTCATACAACTCTTATCACAATCCATACATCCATCCATTGTGTCAAGCACATTTGTACTTTGTTGCCATCATCATTCTCAAAACATTTGTTTTCTACTTGAGCCCTTGGTATCAGCTCCTCATTTTCCCCCCTCCCTCCCCGCTCCCTCTCCCTCATGAAGCCTTGATAATTTATAAATTATTATTACTTTGTCATGTCTTACACTGTCCATCTTCTATATGTATACAAATGTCCCTGATTTTGCTTTTCTAGAAAACCCAGTCTGAGACAAATGATAAAGTGATAGCTGATTAATTTGTCTTTTCTACTCCAATCATTTTTGTTGTACAATGAATCTGTTGACCCACTGTTGGGAGTACTGATGGCAGTCATCCTTTTGCTGACAGTCCTTTTGAAGTCTGCCTTAGCTGCAGTGCCCAAGGTCATGGCTTTCTTAGGAAGGCTATCATCCAATGACTGATTGATCAATTTAATGTCCAAGGTGCTCAATGCAAGACACTGAGAGGATATTTTAGTTATAAGATTCCTTATGAGAATTAGCTGAAGCTGGATTCTCCCGGCCTATCCTGCTTCTTTTCTCTTTCTTCTACAGGTCTTATTCCTCAAGGTATTCCCTAAGGAATATCTTGCAATCTAAGCTCAGAATCTGATTTGTGGGCAACCCAATCAACATATACCCCTTGAACTAGTAATTGATTTATTTCTAGACTGTGTTTCTGGGTAAGATTGAGAGTTACAAAGCATTTTCTTTTGAACTTCTTTTCCATTCTTTTAATGACGGAGTTTTAACCCACTAATTCTGTTTCATTAGATCAAAGAGATGAAAACAAAGATGGGGAAAAATTAAAATTAGACAAGATGCCAGTGGTTAAAATTATACTTTCACCAAGTAAAAGGAAATAGAGGAAAGAACTAGCAGGAAAGGGCACTTATAGAGAACTAAATATAGGCATGTACATATGTAAATATATTTATATATTACAATGGGAAAATAGATCTATATACACATATTTATAGGTTTAGTATTAAGGAAGCAGATGGACATTGGGCCTCTACTCAAGTACTACCTCAACACAAGAACATTTTGTTCTAATAATCTGGCATTCTGAGATGCTCACCTTCCCGACATGATCGCTGAAGACAAAGCGGGTGCATAAGCAAATGTGGTGAAGAAAGCTGATGGTGCCCAGCTACCAAAAAATATAGTACCTGGGGTCTTAAAGGCTTGAAGATAAACAAGTGGCCATCTAGCTGAGAGGCAAGGAAGCCCACATGGAAGAAATACACCAGCCTGTGTGATCATGAGGTGGCGATGGGCCCAGATATCAGGTATCAAAGACCCAGAACAAAAAAATAATAATGT
>NW_022103948.1:336866-357262 GCF_000313985.2 Echinops telfairi
CATTGAGATTTATGCCTATTATATATGCTAAGTAGATCTACATTTTCATTAATTTTACTGTTTGTAAATTAGATGTTTCTGATTGGTTTCAAAATTAAATTAGGAAAAATGTTTTTCCTTGACTTAAAAGCCTGGGAAAATATTTCTTTAATCTGTTTGATATGTTCTTTTCTTCCTGAACAAGAAATGTTTATCCTGAACAGCCAAGTAATTGATTTAACTGATTTATTGATCAACAGGTAATTATTAAGTACCTCCTATGTATTTCCTATAGTAGATATCTCATAAGGTGTCCATTTGCCTTAATGTAAAATATCACAACCTGAGAAGTTGGATAACCACGTATTATCAATAAAAGTTGAGTGACAGTATATCTTTTTATTTTGCATATAAGCAATTTAGGTGCCACAAAAAATTTACAATCAGCTGATAATTTAGAGGTTGGTGGTTCCAAACGACATATGGACTCCTTGAAAAAAGACCTGGTGATCTACTTCTGTAAATATTACCACCTCGAAAACCCTATAGAGCAATTCTCTTCTATATAGAGTTCTACTTTATAACCCATGGAACCACCTTTGAATCAGAATAGATTTGATGGGGAAATTTTTGTTATTTATTATACAGCTATTAAATAGCCAAGGAGCCCCAGTGGTGCTATTAGGTAAGCATTGAGCTATTAGTTTCAAAGTCAGCAGTTCAAACCCACCAGTTGATCCTGTAAATATTTACAGCCTCCAGAATCCTATATAGAATCACTAGGAGTTGGGATCAATTTGATGACAGTAGGTTTGGTTGTGGCTATTAAATAGTCATGTAGATTTTTTTTCTCCTTTGGCCGAGTGGGTTTTTTTATTGTTTGTTTTTTTTAATCTACAGTACAAATATGTAAGCTTTAAGGATCCTGGCTTAATCTTGGTTTCAAGAGCTTTACTTTTTCTATTGATAACCACCACCACTTCCAACTCCTGGTGAACCCTGTGTATGAGATTAGAACTGGCTCATTTTTTGGAAGTAAATCACAAGGCCTTTCTTCCAAGGCATTTCTGGGTGGCCTTGAATGCCCAACCTTTTGGTTAGTGGATGAGCTCATTAACCATTTCACCTCTATTTATATCCCCAAACCAAAGGTAAGCCCACTACCATGAAGTCAATTTTGACTCATAGCGATCCTATATAAGGTGTCTGTGATTGTATATCTTCACGAGAGCCGAGAACCTCATCTTCATCTGGCTGAGTGGCTGATGAGTTTGAACTGCCAACTTTGCAGTTTTCAAACCACCACCACCAGTATTCCTTTACCGAAATCCCCAGGTGAGGGAAATGGATAACTATCTTTAGGGCAGTAGTTCTTTATTATTCCCTGATTTTCAGCGCCCTCTTTGCATAATGCCGCATCAGCTCCCTTGGAGTGGAAGAGTGTGGGGGCAGGGGGGCAGGGAGGTTTCAAACGACCACTCTTTCAGTTAGCAGGCAAATGCTTAACCACTACATAACCAGAGTGCACTATTTTAGTTCCGCATTTGCAAAGTATTTTTGATCTAGGTATTTTGTAAAGGGAAGCTTTTTATTTGGGACTTGAAGGTAGCAAAGCTGCCATATTGCCATGAAAAAAAGAAGTTCTTTCAAAATTCTTGCTCTCTGCTGAATGGCATTAGCATAGGCAGCGTTAGGAAACTCATTTCTTCCCAAGAAAGCCACAAAAACTTACCTCCTCACTGTCATCAAGCCGAGTCCAACTCAACAACAGCTCTAACCACTGTATGAGGTTTCTCGGGTGGGAAATACCTTGGTCCTTGGCTTCACAGGAGAAAGAATTCACGACGAAGCCTGGTTGGTGATCCAAGTGGGTTTTTATAAAGGACAGAAGACGTTTCAGGTTTTACAGTCACTGAGCACAGGCAAACTTGTGAGACTGCATACGCACACGTGGTAGCCTGAGGCCAGAGAGACCGGGGCATGACTGAGCAGGCGCAGGACAGGGGCCAAAGAGTGAAGAAATAGGGGAAGAAGGGCGGGGGTCTTGCAGGGGCTCTCATAAAGATATACAATCACAACTACGCAGTCTGGGTAGTTGAGGCTTATGGTTGGGAGGCGTGGTCGAAGTTCTTTATTGACCCCATTGACTGAATTAAGCCCACTTGGGCCTACTTTGGGCATCCCAGGTGTACGGCCCACCTGGCTTGGGCTTGAATTGGCACATGCCCAGTAGTCTTTATGGCTGGCTAAGGGCTCGCCTTTCTACAGCAACCTCCTGTAGGGGGCCTTCCGGTATGGAGAAGGACACCCACTGTCCCTATCTTGCTACCTAACAACTCCAACAATTTTGCTTCTGGTATGCAGAAACAATTTTATCAATTGATCTGATGTGACCCCCCAATTCTCTGAGCTGTTTCTCCTGAATATGTTTGATACTCCTTTCCTCTTTTTTTGGATCAGTTTATTGGGCCTCTTACAACTCTCGTTACAATCCATACATCAATTGTATCTGACATATTAGTACATCTATTCCATTGTTCTTTGCTAGACATTCACTTTCCATCGAGCCCTTGTGATCAGCTCCTCACCCCACCCCATCCCCCAACCCTTGTGGCCCTTTGAGAGATTATAGATTTGAAAATAATGAACAATACTCCTTTCCTAATAACTGAAAACACCCAACATCCTGCACATCTGCCTGCCTCTTCAATACACACACTGCCCCCCCCCCCACATGCATGAATATGAGAAGCGGATTTTTCATCCTTAGGTTAAACATCCCTTTGTTTGTAGCCTCTCTGCAAATGTGATTATGGTATTTTCAAGTTGTGGCTGCATTCTTGTTATTCTACCAAATTCATCATACTTTATAAATGTTCCTCTAAAAATGTGCTTTCTTTAATAAACACAGATTCTCTGTATAGTTAGCTATTTGAAGAGGATTGTCGTGCTTTTTCATTTCCCTTTGACATCACATTATGTAAATAAGCCTGTTGTATTGAACTTTAAGTAAACTTATCAATCATGGAATCATGGAATTAAAAGCAAACTTAAAATATCTGGTTTAGTGACTCAGTGGAGTCTATATTTTAATATGAATTCCTGTTAATATAGATATCTCCCAGATGGAATATGGGTATAGATGTTTACAAATTTATTGATATTTTATATTGGTCCCTTTTATAATTACTTTTTTATAGTTCACAGTACATCACTGTCTCTTGTTGCCATTATGTACTATTGAGTTGGTTCTGATTCAGGGAGAACATCTGTCCAACAGAACAAAATGCTGCCTGGTCCCAAGCCATCCTCAAAATCATTGCTATGTCTGAGCCCATTTTTGCAGCCACTAACTGAAACCCTCTCATTGAAGGTCTTCATAGATCACAACAAATAAGCTATAATATCTTTTTATTTGAAAAATTATTGTCTGTTTTTAAATTTTTCATTGCTTTCTAACACAGTTGGGTTTTTTGTTTAATTAAACCTTTATTTTAAAATTATTTTTGTTTGGATCCTGGCTTCTTAGTTTTATGTGCAGCAACCTTGGTTGTGGAAGGCAACATATGAATGACAACACCAATTACTAGCCATACAAATCAAAAAAGAAAAAGAAAAGAGCATTATATCTGAATCCCGTGATTTATATTCCATTCTCTGCTTTTGCAGCTACAGTTCAAAATCTAAATGCAAATTGATGAAAATAATTTTATTACAATTAGTCTACAAGGAGCGCAACTACTTCAGTTTAATGAGCACACTGACATGTAATATTATGGTTATCCTACAGTAACTTCTAAAATATTTCAGAAGACTGTGTGAGGAGGAAAAAATGAGTTAGAGAGAAGGGTTGTCATGAGAAAGTCTCTAATTGGGAACTATAGAAAGTGAATTCACTTCATGTCTCCCCCCACCCCCAACTCCAGCAACAATTACAATGTCTAAGAGAAGGAAGCAACATAAAACTGTAACCACCGAGCATCCTTATAAAAAGTACAAATGAAAGTTTTCTTCCTGATAAAGAGGAAGAGACTAAGGAGTGTGATTTAATAGGAAAGAAAAATGCTTGTGTAAGTATTGCTACTAACCCATGAAATATTAAAATAAAACTTCTTAACAACAACAGAAAATAAATTAATTTGCACAAGCTTGAAAACCGTATTTTGCAACTATCTAAATAATTTTTCCTTAAATTTTAAGCCTGAAACTTTAAGAAAATTGAATCTAGTCTAGTTTTTTGAGGTTGGTCTAGTTTAATTAATAATGAATTCATGGCATGAAAATGTAAATGCCTTGTGACATCTGACTACTCTCAATAGAGAGTTTGATAGGTAGGAAGATAGATAGACACACAGATAGATAGACATTTAAAAATAACTAAATAAATAAATGCTGGAAAATTAAACTAAGTCCCTAAAAAGGAAACTAACTGTTCATCTTTGAAAAAAAGCTGAATTTCAATGTTACATGAATTGAAATAAATGATGTTTATGGTACTTAGGATTTATTTAGTTACTTTTATTATTAAGCAAGATACTAATAACTAAAACTTAGTCTGTTAAATCAGAAACATAATATTCATAGTACTATTAAAAGAATAGTAAGTCATATAGTAAATATCACTAAACATAATCCCTTATGCAGAAACAAAATCCTTCTCTGAATAATTTCTACCCCATGTCTGGGTCCCTCACCTGCAAATCTTATTCCACTTTCACTAGGAAAAGCCTTCTAATGTTTTTAGATGTAAGAGATATATATATGTATATGTATATATATATATAAAATCTTCATATTTTAAAAAATACAATAAATTGCTTTTTAGGTAATATTAAGCTTTTTGAACTGGCTCTTGTGATTAGTTGCCATCTTGTTGATTACACTCATGATCACCCCACATGTTGCCCCATAGAACAATTCTATAAAGTTTTCTTGGCTATAATCTTAATGGAAACAGATTATGAGGCCTTTCTTTCATGGCACTGACCTATAGGTACAAACTCCCAACATTTACATTAACAGTTGATTGCAAATCACTTCCACCACTTAAGGATCTTGAATTACCTTTGTGGTTGTTGTTGGATGATGTTAAGTTAATTAATCCATAGCCACCCTATGAACAATAAAATGAAAAACTGAGGTCTCCCTCTTTTTCTCTGACTCTCTACTAAATATAATATCCTTTTGCATGGACTGTTATCTCTTGATAATATGTCCAAAGTACATAAGACAAAGGCTCTAAGAAACATTCTGGTTGTTCTTCCAAAACAAATTTGTTTATTTTTCTGGCAGTCCGTAGTACTTTCAGTATTTTTGGCCGGCACCATAATTCAACTGCATTGAGTCTACTTTGGTCTTCCTTATTCAATGGCTAATGTTCACATGCATAAGAGGCTTGGATCAGATACACCTTAGTCCTCAAAGTAACATCTTGGTTTTTCAATTATTTATTGTACAGCAGATTTGCCAAAAGCAATAAGTCATTTGATTTCTTGTCTGCTACATCCACTGTCTGTGGATCCAACAGGATGAAATTCTGCACAATGTCAATCTTGTCTCTATTTATCAGGATGTTAGCTATTGGTCCAGTTGTAAAGATTTTGGTTGTCTTTACATTGAGTTGCCATGCAGACCAGAAGATTTAGTCTTTGATCTTCATCAACAACTGCTCCAATCCTCCTCACTATCAAGGAACAAGGTTGTGTCACGTGTATATTACAAGTTATTAATGAGCCTTTCTTCTGCATATGTCCAAGATTCTTGGATTATTTGTTCAGCATAAAGATTGAATAAGAAAGCTGAGAGGACACACCCCTGATGCAAACCTTTCTTCATTTTGAGCCAAAAAGTATTCCCTTTTTCTGTTCAAACAACTGCCTCTTAGCTCATGTGCAGTTTCCATCTGAGCACAATTAAGTGTTCGGGAATTCCCATTCTTTTCAAGGCTTTCCAGTGTTTGTCATGATCCATGCAGTCAAATACCTTTGCACAGCCAATAAAACGCAAATAAACATATGTCTGGCATTCGCTGCTTTCAGCCAAGATCCATTTGACATCAGCAATGATCCTCCCCATTCCTTGTCCTCTTCTGAATCCCACTTGAATTTCTGGCAGCTCTCTCTCAATGTGCTGCTGTAACTGTTGGTGCACCTTTCTTTGCACTGGATACAAATATGGATCTCTTCCAGTCAGTTGTCCTGGTAGCTGTTCAAAATTTCTTGGCATAGGTCAGTAAGTGCTTCCAGTACTCAACGGCTTATTGAAACATTTCAGGTGAAATGTTTCCTGGAGCCTTGTTTTTAACCAATGTCTTTAGTGCAGCTTGGACTTGTTCCCTTTAGTATCATCGGTTCTTGATCATAGGTTATTTCGTGAAGTAGTTGAGTATCAACTGGTTGTTTTTTGGCACAGTGACTTTGTATTCCTTCCATCTTATTTTGAAGCTTCCTTCATCATTCAATATTTTTCCATAAAGTCCTTTAATATTTCTACCTGAGGCTTTGATTTTTTTTTCCTCAATTCTATCCCATTTGAGATATGCTGAGAGTAGTTATTTTGGGTCCCCCCCCCTTTTTGGTTTTCTAACCAAAGATCTTTGCACATTTCATTACAATACTTTAGTTTATCTTCTAAATCTGCCCTTTGAAAATTTCTATTCAACTCTTTTACTGCTTCATTTATTCTATTTCCTTTAGCCGCCTCTCTGCTCAGGAGCAAGCTTCAAAGTCTCTTCTGACACCAACTTTGAACTTTTTTTTACTATCTTTTCTAATGACCTTTGTTTTTGTGTGATGCTGTTGATATAATCCCACAACTCATCAGGTCTTTTATCGTCGGTGTCCAATGCATCAAATCTGTTCTTGAGATAGTCCTGAAATTCAGGTGGGATAGATTAAAGATCTTATTTTGACTATTGTGGGCTTGATTTTAATTTTTCTCCAACTTCAACCTTAACTTATAAATGAACACTTGAAGGTTTGTTCCATAGTCAGTCCATGGTCTTGCATTTGCTTCTTTCATTGAGCTTCTTGATTGTCTTTTGCCACAGATGTAGTCAATTTAATACCTGTGTATTCTATCCTGTTGAAACCCATGTGTATATGCATTATATAAGTTTGTGAAAAAATGTGTTTGGAATGAAGAGATTATATCATGAGATCCACAGCTTTGTTTCTATCACCACAGGCATATTTTCCAAATACTGTTCTTCCTCTTTGTTTTAAAATTTGGCATTCCAATTACCAATAATTATCAATGAATCTTGGTTGCATGTTTGATCAATTGAAAAGGTTGGCAGAATTCTTTTATTTCTTCATCACTAGCTCTAGTGGTTGGTGTGTAAATTTGAATAATAGTTGTATTAACTGGACTTCCTTGTAGCCACATAGATATTATTCTACCACTGATTGAATCTTGACATGTCCTTTTTGACAATTAATGTGATGTCATTTCTCTTTAATTTGTCATTTCTGGCATAATAAACCTTATGTTTGTTTGATTCAAAATGGCCCACACCCATCCATTTCCGCTCACTGGTGCCTACGATATTGATCTTTATCTGTTCCATTTCATTTTTGATGATTTCTAATTTTCTTAGATCCATATTTTGTACATTCCATATTCTGCTTTTTAATAGACATTTGAAGCTATTTCTTCTCATTTTGAGTTGCCTCTAGTTTATTCTCACTTGAATTACCTCTAGTTTGTGTATATTCATTCAAAGTTACAGAGAACAGAGGTGATTCTAATGCTCTGGGTCTTCAGAGGTAAGAGGGAGCAGGTTTCTCATCTTTGATGTTTTAGACACTAAGTTTCTAAGAAACTAAGACTTTCATTTTAGTATTTTTTTTGTCTGTATCTTGCCATCCATTTATTGAGTTTAATGAATAAGTCTAAAAGTATAGCCCTTTCTATAGGAATGTGTGAAACTCCCAACCCATAAGCTTTTCCACCTTTCCACATGTGCCCTCAGGATTACCAGCTCTAGCCTGCCCCAAAACATCAATGATTGTGTTACCAAAGGAGTCCTGATGGCGCTGGTAAGTAAGCATTGGGCTGCTAACTTAAAAGGTTTGTGATTGAATACCACTACTGGATGCTCTGCAGGAGAACTATGAACCTGTGTTCCCATAAAGATGTATAGCCACCGAAAGCCTATGTGGGATCGCTATGAGGAGAGATTGACTCGACAGTGAGTATTGAATTCTCATACCCAATACTTGTATACCTGCCCAGCAATGTGCCTCTAAAAAATTATATAATCTAGTCCAATACTCAGTGTTACATCTAGAACATATTCAGCCCACAAATCCATGTCATACTGTCAACCTAGGTAGCTATGGGCAATATTATTTGGGAGCACATATGCAAGTCTTCCAAATGTTTTCTCTCAAACTTCCCATTAATATATCTGACTCGCCATTTCAGTTTATTGACATCTTTTTTAATCCAGCTATTATTACCCAGTCAATGTACTCGTTCCACTTGTGTGCCATCTATAATTTAGATGATCATGTCTTCTAGCACTTGACAGCAGTAATTGACAATATTATGCAGGACAGAATCTCCTCCTTTGTGTGCAGTCAGTCACGTAAAATGCTGCTTAATGGAGCCCGTATCCAGGGCATGTCTCTACTGTTATTCATTAAAATATCATAGGAGAAAATGTCACATGCTTTGCCAATGTTCGGGTACAGCTTCCTGCTCCACTGGCCTAATGAGCTGTCACAAGATGAAGGTGGTTGGACTTGACATGTCTTGTTCTTTGTGACTTCTGTCTGACCATTGCTGATAAAGGTTTCTTTGGCAACTTGGGTTTTCTTTACTTGGATGTTACTCCATTGGAGTGATCTACAGCTGGAGAATTTCACAATCTATTAGGTCCTCCAAAGCCTTGGGATGTCCAGGGAACATGTTTTGTCATACGACACAGACCCTCTTCCATCCTAAACGATGACTGTGTAGGTCTGCATGCACCTAAGTCCCCCTTTCCTTATTTGTCTACTTCCTTTTTTCATTGTGGTGAAAATACACACACCAACACATTCTCCAACACAATATCCACGTTTATAATACAGTGACATAAATTGCATTTCTCATGTGCCACCATTATCATTATCCTTTTACAAAAGTTTCCACCACTATTAACATAAACTCAAGGCCTCCCAAATGAAACTTCCCCCTTTGCCCCTGCCTTCCACTCCCGGTAACTGCTCATAATGTCTGGCTTCTCTTGAGGTTTGGAATCCGTGTTGTCTAGTGGACATTAGCTACACATGGCTGTTTTAAATTTAAACATAAATTACTTAAAATCAGAGAAAATTAAAATTTGGGTGCTTTAGTAACACTAGCCATATTTCACATTGCCAAAAACCACATGTGGCTAGTGACTAGCATATCAAACAGCAGAAATTTGCATTAGGCAAGAAGTTCTATTGAAGAGCACTATATGTATAACGAATGGCCTGGATGGCATAGTGGGTAAACATTGGGTCACTAACAGTAAGGTCAGCAGTTTGACACCACCAGAGCTGCCTCATGGGAGAAAGATGAGGCTTTCTACTCCTGTAAAGAGCTGTAGTCTTGGAAACCCACAGGAGCAGTTCTACCTTTCCTATAGGGTTGCTATTAGTTGGAATCAACTCTATGACAGTGAGTTGGAATTGGATATGTATATGCCATGTTTAAGCCTCCCTGCTGGTATAGTGGTTTATGCATCAGGTTGACTAATCACAAAGTCAGCAGTTCAAAACCACCAGCTGCTCCACAGGAGAAAGAAGAGGCTTTCTATTCCCGTAAAAAGTTACATGAGCTAAGTAGAGTAGTAGACACTTTTTAATTGTTATCCAATTAATGAGATAATTCTAACCATATTCCCTACCTGAATTACTGCCTATAATGTTTTGATATCCAGGGAAGTGATGCCTATGAAGCTTTCGAAAATGACTGAAACACCCTGAGACACATTCTGTTTCCTTGTCTTTCTCTCTGTCTTCTTTTGGTGCTAGAGACAGTGAACGCCTTGTCATGAGGAGACGCAACTGCACTGGATTCCTGCACCCCCTCCTCATACAGTAGTCCCTGAAGTACAATCATGCCAGCACGAGACTGGAACTAGGCTGACTTTTGGACTCTGGGTAGGGGGGGGGGATAAAAAGATACCTATTGATGCTCACCAGGAAACACTCTGTGTCACAATGTTTGCAGATGTGTCTGAGTGCTCAGATAATATTTTCCAGATGAGTCAACTTCCCTTTGAAAAATTTATAGCACTCCAAAATTCAGGTACACCATCTTCAGAAAGGACTTAAAGATAAATAGCAGAAAAGTCATCAAATTGTTTTCAATATACCATTTTTTTGACATAGGTAGATTTTTCCATTAAAATAGCCCTCGTTTAGCTATTTCACATTTTATTGTGGGGCATTGCTCTTTCCTGATGATGTGCCCAAGATAAGCAATATAAAGTCTTGCTATCCTTACTTCTGTAGAGCATTCTTGAAGTCTGTCTTTTAAAATTGATTTGTTCATTCTTCTAATAGTCCATGAGATCTTTAATATTCTTCACCAATACAATTTAAATGCATCAGTTCTTTTTTTTCCTTTTCATTGTCTAACTTTCATATGCAAATTAATCAATTAACATACCTGCTTTGGTCAGGAGCACCTTAGCCATCAAAGTGATATCTTTGCTTTTTAAACTCTAAAGCAGCCTTTTGCAAAAATCATAATTATCATTAGCATTATTGTTTTTATCAGAGGTGTTTACTATGTGGAAATGCCATGACAGGGTCTTTAGGAGTTCAGAAAGTCATGGCCTTTGCCATTCAGACTGTAGAATAAAGGGAGGAAGACAAGATCTAGCCTTAACTAATTATTATCTGAAGTAGATTTTGATATTACTGGCAATAGATTGGTTTACTGCCATCATTTTCATTATACATCAATTTTGAACATAGAAGTATTAGAAATCGTCAAATATCACCATCTGTTTTAATTTTGTCTTTCATTTCTATTGAGCTCTTCAGAGCTATTCACTTGTATAGGCAAGGAAGCAACTATATATGTGATGTGAATTAACAGTTACTAAATATTCCATTTGCATTAGTAGTTTTTCCCCAGCCTACCTGAAACTCCCAAATTCATATTGAGGCCATTTACATCTAGAAGGCCTTTGTTAAGCATAAAAATGTCATTTGAGAGTTAGCAAGGAAGAAGGTTATTTGATGATCCAGTCATAACTCCAATGAACAGAGGCATGTCTCAGATGTTGTAACAAAGGGAGAAAGATGTTACAGGGGAAAGATGTGTGGGAGCCTCCCAGAAGCATGTTTTGGAAATGGAGACAGATTGCGTTCCTGAAAATCAATTTCACTTCATCTACGCTCTTAACATAATCTTCTCTTAGCATATTTGGCATATTTGTTCTTAGTCTTCTCTAATGAAATGCTTCTAATTTTCTAGATTATTTTGTTAATACTGGACCACATTGGAATATTTTCTTCCAAAAAGTATGCGGTATTTGAATTCCTCAAGTAACTTCCAGAAATATTTTGGTATAAATGCTTCATTTGGAAGCTGAAAAGCAATGTGACCATGTGGCTTGTGTAAGTAGCAGACTGAAATCACATTCGCATATAAATACTGTAAAATTGTATAATAAGCAAATTGTGAGGAAAGAAAAAGCTTAAGGTTTTTCAAGAAAAGGTTGTCTTAATTGTTGTTATTGAAATAAAATAAATAAAGAACATCATAGCTTAAAATAGATCTTAAAATAATTCATAGTAAATATGAAGCTAGAGCTAAGATTATACTAACATGCCTATATATTTCAAGTCACATGCTCAGACAAGATAAAATATATACACAGGTCTTACATAATTGGTTATAAGCTGTTCAACTCTCTTCGTTATAGATGTTCTTTTCTGCTAAATATAATACATAAACCAAAACTAAACCCCTGCTTTCAATTTTATTCCAACCTACAGCAATCTGATTGGACAGAGTGGAAGTTCCCGTAGAGTTTTGAAGACTATGCATCTTTAAGGAGTTGCTGGTGAGTTGAACAATTGATACTCTGGTTAACGTCCCAATTCTTAGCCCACTGCACCAATACAGTACATAGACACATACCATATGTGAACTTTTTAATATGCCACAGATCAAAATGGATATCAGAAGAAACTCTAAACTTGCTCTTGAGCAGAGAGCGGCTAAAGGAAATGGGAAAAAATGGTGAAGGGAAAGAGCTGCACAGAAAATTTCAAAGGGCAGCTCGAGAAGTCAAAGAAAAATATTCTAATAAAATGTATAAAGACCTGGAGTTAGAAGAACAAAAAGGAAGAAGATGCTCACTGTATCTTAAGCTGAAAGAACTGAGGGGGGAAAAAAAGCCTTGAGTTTTAATAATAAAAGCTTCTATGTGCAAAATATTGAATTATGCAGTATGCATCCAAAGAATAAAAAATGCAGTCACTGTACCAAGAAGAATGAGTGCACATTCAATCATTTCAAAGGGCAGCATATGATCAAGAACTGATGGTTATGAAGAACGAAGTCCAGGTTGTACTGAAGGCACTAGTGAAACAAGGCTCCCGGAAATGACAGAATATCAATTCAAATGTTTCAACAAGCTGATGAAGCACAGGAAGTACTCATTCACTTATGTCAAGAAATTTGGAAGACAGCTACCTGGCCAATCAATTGAAAGAGATCCATGTTTTTACCCATTCCAAAGAAAGGTGACCCCACAGAATGTGGAAATTATTGAACAATATCTTTAATATTACATGCAAGTAACATTTTGTGGAATCATCCAATAATAATTGCAAGAATACATCAACATAGAGCTGCCAAAAATTGAAGTTGAATTCAGAAGAGGCCAGAAACAAGGGATATTATTGCTGACATCAGATGGATCTTGGCTAAAAGCATCATATACCAGAAAGGTTTAACTTGTCTTTTATTAACTATGCAAAGGCACGTGACACTGTGAATCACAACAAACCATGAACAACATCGAGAAGAACAGAATTTCCAGAACATTTCATTGAAATTATGTTGAACCTGTTTATGGATCAAGAGCCAGTTTTGAGGATAGAACAAGGAAATACTCCACGGTTTAACATCAAGAAAGGTGTGCGTCAATGTTGTTGCCTTTCACCATACTAATTCAATTTGCATGCTGAGCAAATAATCCAAGAAGCTAGACTTTATAAAGAGTGTGTCATCAGGAGGAAGGCTTATTAACAACATGAGACGTGCAGATGATACAATCTTGCATGCTGAAACTAAAGAGGATATGAAGCACTTGCTGATGAAGATCAAGGATTGCAGCCTTCAGTATGGACTACAACTCAATGAAAACAAAACTACAATCTTCGCAATTTGACCAATAGGTAATATAACAATAAATGGAGAAAAGATTGAAATTACTAAGGATCTCGCAATTCTTGGATCCACTACCAATGCTCATGGAAGCAGAGTCAACAGCTCAAATGATGCACCGCATTGGGTAAATCTGCTGCACAAGGTCTCTTTAAGGTGTTGTTGAGCAAGGATTTGATACTTTGAGGACTAAGGTATGTCTGACCCAAGACATGGTATTTTCAATTGCTTCACACACATGTGAAAGTTGGATATTGAACAAGGAAGGCTAAAAAAGAATCAAGGGATTTGAATTATGATGCTGATGAGGAATATTGGAAGGACCATGGGATACCAAAAAATAAACAAATGTATCTTGGAAAAAGTATAGCCAAATGCTCCTTAGAAGACAGGATGAAGAGACTTATTTTCACATATTTTGTACCTGTTACCGGGAGAGACCAGTCTCTGGAAAAGGGCACCAGGCTTGGTAAAGGAGAAGTGTAGCAAAAAAGAGGAAGGCCCTGGACAAATGGATTTATTCAGAAGCTACAACAGGCTTAACAACTACTTGGTTGCTCACATAGATCCTATCATGGAGTTTATTACATTGTATTAGGTCGTATCATGGGCAATTACTGCCAAACTACTGAGAATCCTAGCCAGCAAAGTTGACGCAAAACCTAACTATCCCGAGCCTTAGAGTCGGTTGTGACTCATAGTGACCCTACCAACAACAAAACCATGCTCTATTCAAGCTTGCACCATCCTCACAATTGTTGTTAGGGTGGAGCTTTTTGTTGCAGGCACTGTGTCATTCTATTGCCTTGAAGGTCTTTCTCTCTCTTTTTTTTTTTTTTAACTAACACTAAGCATGATAACCTTCTTCCGGAACGGGTCTCATCTGAAAACACGCCCAAAGTACACGATACAAATTTTAACCATCCTGACTCCCAAGGGAGATTCTGACTGTACTTCTTCCAACACAAATAAGTAGTACATTCAATCTTCTCCATGAACACCACCATTCAAAGGCATCAATTCTTCAGTCTGTCTTATTCATTGTCAAGCTTCTACAGTCAGAAGTACCTTTGTCCTCAAAGGGACATCTTAGCTTTTTAATATTTGCCCAGTGCAATAGTACATATTTGCCCAGTGCAATAGTACAGTGTTTGATTTCTCAACTGCTGCTTCCGTGAGCCTTGATTGCGGATCCCAGGAAATTAAAATTGTTGACAATGTCAATCTTTTTTCCATTTCTCATGATGTTGTCTATTGGTATATTTGTGAGGATATTTTCATTTTTTTCTGTTGAGATGTATCCCATAGCGAAGGCTATAATCTTTGATCTTCATCAGTAAGAGCTTCAAGGTCTTTTTACTTTCAGCAAGCACATCATATCATCTGCATTTCAAAAGCTGTTCATGAGTAGTCCTCCAACCCTGTTGCCACATTCTTCAGATATCACCTAGCTTCTCGGATTATTTTCTCAGTTGACAAATTGAATAAATATGGTGTATGGTTCTATATGAGCACAATTAAGTGTTCTGAAATCCCCCCCCCCTTTTTAAATACAATTTTCCCACATAATTTGTTATGATCTACATAGTCGAATGACTTTGTATAATCAATAAAACACAGGTAAACATCTTTCTGGTATTCTCTACTTTCATTCAAGTTCCATCTAACATCAACAACGATATCCCTTGTTTCATTTCCTCTTTTAAATCCAGCTTGAATTTCTGACAGCTCCCTGGTCATGTACTGTTTCAACAGTTTTTGAATGATCTTTATCACACTTCTACTTGTGTGTGACATTAATAAAATTATTCAATAATTTCCACATACTTTTGGATCACCTTTCTTTGGAATGGGCACAACTATGGATCTCTTCCAGGTGGCTGGCCATGTAGCTGTCTTCCAAATTTCTTCACATATCCTAGGGAGCACTTCCCTTGCTACATCAGTTTGTTGAAACATTTCAATTGGTAGTCTGCCAAATCCTGGAGTCTTTTTTTCCCCATTGCCTTCAGCACTTCTTGGACTTCTTCCTTTAATACTGACAATATAATACTTCATGAAAGATCTTGAAATATTCTTGTGGACAATGAAGATGGTATCATTCTCCATCAATTTGTCAGTCCCAACACAGTAGACCATAGGGTTGCCTGATTGTAAATGCCTGGTATCATACAGTTCAGCACATGAATGCCTAGAACGTATATATCTTTATGGATGCAAAAGGTAAGTTCATTTATTAACTAGATCTGGCTAATAGGTGGAGTGGGTATGGATAAAAGTTCATTTATTAACGAGATCTGGTTAATAGCTGGAGTGCAGATGACACAACCTTGCATGCTGAAACTAAAGAGGATGTGAAGCACTTGCTGATGAAGATCAAGGATTGCAGCCTTCAGTATGGACTACAACTCAATGTAAACAAAACTACAATCTTCACAACCTGACCAATAGGTAAGATCACAATAAATGGAGAAAAGATTGAAGTTACTAAGGATCTCACAATCTTTATGTCTTTCATTTCATGTTTGATGACTACAAATGTCCTAGATTCACATTTCATACATTTCACATTCCAATTATTAATTAAAGTTTTCAGCTGTTTCTTCTCATTTTAGTCCTGATAAATGAAGATCCCCAAAATACTTATTCCACTCACATTATTAAGGTCAACCTTCCTTTGAAGAGGCAGCTTTTTCCACATGTATTTTTAATGCCTTCCAACCCAGGAGCTCATCTCTTAGCATTGTATCAGACAATATTCCACTGTTAGTCATGTTTCTCACTGGTCTTTTTTTTTCTTTTTTACTAGTAGACTGCAAAGTAGTACATTTTCCTAGTTTGTCTGAGTCTGAAAGCTTCCAAGAAACCTGTCCACCATGTGTGACCCTGCTAGATTTTGAAATATTAATGTTATGAATCATCACAACACCATACAAGCCACTGAAGCACAACAAACTGACATGTAATATATTCTCTAGTTAACACTATATATGTTGAAATGATTCTGATACACATTTTGTAGCTTTACTTTAAATATAGTTTCTCAGTTTGGACTGAAAGATGAGATTTTTAAACTGAATCGAATAAAGGTAGAAACTGATTAATGTAAACTATCAGAAGAATGAAGTAGGTAGTTTGTGACAGACTTGGAATAAACTCAAGCCCTTAACTAGAAACGCTTTTGATATGATCTTGCAACATCATGACACTTTCTGGCTAAGAACATGGAAAACCCAAACATCCCAGGCTTGTTAGTTAGTATAGAGTTTTCAAAGCATATCTGAGGCCTTGAGGAATATTTAGTAGCTCATTTATTCCAGATGAGGTATAAGTTCAGGAAAGAGTCAAAAAGGAAGTTTAATGGTAAATTATTTATATTACTTATATTCCTCCACCTAATAGATTGAGTTGCATGTATAAGTCAAAAAGTCTTTGTACATGTATGTACCAAAACATCTGAGGCTGAATTTCCCAGTTTTAATGTACTTTAGACATAAGCTTACTTCACCTGAGGACTTGAAGTACCCTGGATTGGGTAACCCCTTTTATTATAAGGAATGTGCTCACTTTGAAATTACTAATAAAAATGTTTACCAGATCATCTTTATTTCATTTAAATAAATATTATCCAAGGAAGAATAGGATGATTTTAGAATACTATCATCTGATAGAATTTTCTATAATGATTGACATATATTCAGACTATTAAATACAATAGTCACAAGCCGTGTTGGCTACTAAGAATTTTGTAATGCAGCTACAGAGATACATTTTAAATTTCTTTAACTTTTATTACCTTAAATACAAATCTAAATAGCCATATATAATGACTATCAAATTGCCACCATAGTGATTATCATGTAGGTCTAGATTTACAGGCAAACTTTTAGTAAAGAAATTCATTTTTAATTAATATCTGTGTGTTTATTAGAAAGATACTGGAAAGTATAGTAATATTAAGAGAAATACAGGACTCAAAGAATTGAAGTTATGATTATATAAATGTACATCAAGTCTATCTAAATAGTAAAATTTATGTTCATGAATTGATATTTAGAAGACCAGATAGAAGGCAATAGTAACTTGACAGGAACATATTTGCAAATGAATGGTAATTTACAAGACCATATGTTCTAAATCTTAAATAAATGTTGAGCTTTTTTTGAGCTACTAAAAAAGCCTCCATCTATGCTTTTATCCATACCCACTCCACCTATTAACCAGATCTAGTTAATAAATGAACTTACCTTCTGCATCCAACGTTGCATTAGCCAATAAACAAGGTAAGCACAAGTTCCTTACTAATCGGTAGTGAACAGTTGTTCTAGGGGAAAAAAGATCCAAAATTAAAATGTATTTGTGTTAATCTGGGTTGACTAGAGACACAAATCCAGAGACAATCATATATGTATAAGAAAGAGCTTTATCTCAAAGAGTAATAGTATATCAAGTAAACATCCCAGCCCAGCCCAAATCAAGTCCATAAGCCTGATATTAGCCCATAAGCCCAATACTAGTCCATAAATCCCTCTTCAGACTCAGGTTGGTTGCCACTCACAATGATGCTGAATGCACGAAGATCACAGGCCGGTGGGTGAAAACTGTTGTGGATCCATTGGCCGTGGAAGCATCACAGGGTTATCTCTGCAGGTCTCCACCACATGATTTGCCCAGGTCTCAGCATAGCTACACATAACTTGTCCACAGGAAGACGAACATAGAGAGAAAGAGAGAGTGCCTCTTCTGATGGCAGAATGAAGAGAGAGGAAGTTCTCAGAATCCCCATGAGAAGGCCATGCCCACAAGGAGGCACCATCAGGCTGTGACCTGATTGAGAGGCTAGACTCCACCCCTAGACTTATTTATCAAGTTGACATGAAATTATATAACTACCACAGTATTTTCTGAATTCCCCTTTATTAAATCTTAAACAGGACTCAACCCCAAACCAAACACTGTCATCAAGTCGATTCTGATCCATAACAACCCTATAGGAGAGAGTAGAGCTGGTCCTATGAGTTTCTGAGACTGTACATCTTTATGGGAATAGAGCCTCATCTTTCTCCAATGAAGTGACTAATAGTTTTGACCTGCTGACTTTTCAGTTAGCAGGCCATTCTTAAGCCACTACACCACCAATGCCCCTTCTTAAACAGGATATAAAGAAAGACAAAAGCAAATCATTTGGATTAGGTATATCATCAGCATAAGGCCATAATAGTGTCCAAGGGATTTACAGTCACATGGTTTAAAGAAGATGGAAAACAAAAGAAATCCATCACAAAATCATGATTAGCCACAGAGCTACCTCGGGGGTGGGGGTGGGGGGGGGTGGACCATGGAAGTGGGAAAGTGGCCGTGATTGGCATAGTTGGCATAGATGCACTACTATTGACTGGACGAGATGACAGGATTGCTTTTGGGACTCAATGACCATCTGGGCCAATAGATGGCTCATGACTATGCATGCTCACTGCCCTAATTTCCATCAAGGGGGAGCCCAGGCCAGTCCCTGAAGGTAAAAAGACTGTCCCTCACTGAGCTCAGTTACAGCAATCTACTTTCTTTTCTTTTTTTTTTTTTAGAGCAATCTACTTTCAAACATACTCTGCCCAAGGGCAAATCTTTTTACATTGTGGGAAAATGATCAGAAAGAACTCAATGGAGGTTGAATTTACATGGATACTCAAAATGGATTTTTCAAAACTTTCATATTTTTATTTACTACTTCAGACAAATATTACAAAATAAAAATTTTACATCTTGGTGAACCTTAATGCCTAACATATAAAACTGTATTAATAGTCCATGAAACAATGATTTTTGTCATATTCTGCACAGAGTACAAGTGACTTCAGGTTTGTCTGTAATCACTTAAACAGAGACAAAGTCATATGAAAGAAAAGTTTACATAGTTTGAATTTCTAATATTAGAGATTTCTTAGACATTAAAGTTTTCTTTTGAACCACAAAACAATAGTGACATATAGAAAACAGAATTGAGAACGTTTTCTTATGCAGACAAATAATTGTGCCTCTACTGGAACCACTTTTTAAAATGTATGATCTAAAAAGAAACCAGAAAGAAGAGAATCCTATGGAACAAAAACGCTATCTCTGGTGTTTTCAAACAATTCCTTTTCGTGCAGGATTTCTAAGAAATGACACTCCTGCTATAATAAAGTTTTCTTGGATGGGTGGGTTGGTGCCTTTCCTTCTGTTCTCTTCTGCTGCTGCTGGCAGACTCTTTGTGGTTATCTCGTGAAGTCTCCAGGGAAGGGCGCTGGCAAATGGAGCAGCCTGTATCTTCGCTGAAGGCAGTAGGGTCTGTGCAACTTTTTGATAAATGGTTTCAATCCATTTGCAAGGAGAAGACTCATCACAAAAATAAAATAACACAGAAGAGAATAGTCAAAGCCTCATCTTTATGCCACACTGATGGGAGCAGTGTCTCTCGAAGTAGATCAAACAGACTTTAAATGGTCTGAGCACCCTTTCTCAAAATGATTTTAGGATGCCCACTGTAAGCAACAGCTTTCCACAAACCTAATGCTCAGAATTTAAGCTCAAACACATAGCTTCATATGCATTTTACAACCCAGGTGAGTAAGCACAAGTAAGTGTATGCTCACCTTGTTTATTGAGTAACCTGCCTCTCTCTATATATATCCTTGAGAAGATATAGGTCATAAGATGTGAATTCCTTGAATTTTCCTTTCCCTCTGTCTTAGTGGTGTAGTGGTTCAATAACAGAAATACCATAAATGGATACTTTTAAGTAATAGAAATTTATTTTCTCACCATTTAGGAGGCTTTATTATTGTTGCTAGATGCTGTTGAGCCTGTTCCGACCTATTAGCAATACTATATACAATTGAACAATACATTTCCCAGTCCTGCACAATCCTCACAAAAATATATTTGAGACCATTGTTGCAGCCACTGTGTCAATCCATCTCCTTGAGGATCTTCCTCTTTTCCGCCAAACAAAAAACCAAGCTCATTGCCATTAAGTCGATTCTGACTCATAG
>NW_022103948.1:357942-364215 GCF_000313985.2 Echinops telfairi
TGGTCATTCAAATCAACCAGGCACTCCACAGGAGAAAGATGAAGCAATGTGCTGCTACAAAGCTTGATAGCCTCTGAAACCCTAGAGAGCTGTTATATTCTGCCATATACGTTAAGGAGGTCAGGTTCAGCAGTTTTGTCCAATGTTCACACAAAGGACTAGTGAATTTAGCCTCCACATATCCTTTTCAAAACAAAGAGGGTTAAATAAAGGGCACTGATCATTTTAGCTTCTTCACTTTTCCAGCCTGTTGGATCAATGAAGACTCTTTTGACTATTGTTACTACAAACATATCAGTAATCTTTTGAAAAGTGCCACTGTTTTTAGCATATATGTGGAAGGATGAAACTTTTACTGATTTTTCATGTTTATATATATTTTCTGTTTTGTAATGCACTTTAGACTAGGGTAGACATTAGTCATATGGCATATCCATCTATTTCCCACTTTTGTTTTCTTTTTGGCTAAATAAAATATCTTTTCTTCACTACTATATATTGATGGTAATTTCCCCCTAGAGCATAAGGAACACACTCTGTTCATTTCTTTATTGCCTCTTGTTCATTAAATCTTGTCTTTATGATTTCATCCCTCTAAATCTAATGACTATCCTCTTCCACAATTCAAACTGTCTTCCATTAACAGCTTGAATAGAAAAGTAGATGGTTATTTTCTAATAATTTCTATAATGGCTGTCTGTTGATGATGTCAAATTTGAAAATATTATGGTACATGAATTGGCATGATACCATTGACAGATGGATAGAGATGCCAATTTTTATGAGATACCATAGTTTTATTTTTCTTGGCATGACTCAGAAAGATACACAGATGCTGACCAATACTTGAAATAATGTTGCCATCAGTGTAGTTGTAAGAACTTTATACCTTTTTCAGAGCATTTCACTGTATTTAAAATGTTGTGAAATAAAATGAAATTGTTATCCTCCAAAGAAAATAGTGTTATCTGGCATACCACCGGAAGGCACTAACGTTCATTCATGGAAATAGCTCAAGATTATAGTGACAGAAGAAAGCATCCTTGCTAAGACAACATAAAAGGACCTACACAAAGGAATTCAATCTTCTGTTCCAAACTGTAGTTTATTCAAGACTGGTTAAATTTCTTCAAGTGATATGTGACTCTTTAGTACATAAAACCTAATTGTGAAGATACTAAAAATAAACATATGAAAAAATTTCAGAGAGTTAGAAAATATATGAAATGTATGTTCATAATCTAAAATAAAGGCCATTACATTTCTTAAAGCATTTAATCAAATTTAAAGATGATTTGTTTAATGTCTTTGAGACCTTCAGTTAATGATTTTCATTAAAAGTGTCATAAGTTTAAATTAATACTGTTGGTAAACAACAAGGTCTCTTGGTGAAGTGAATGGTTTATTCTCATCTCCTAACCTAAAGGTTTGGGATTAGAACCCACAATCTGCTTCTGTGAAGACAACAGCCAAGGAAACCCTATGGGCATAATTGCACTCTGTAGCACATGGGCTCGCCAAGAGTTGGAATTCACTCAATGGCAACGGGTTTGGTAAGCAAGAGTGTTTTCCCAATCATGTTCCCTATTTTATGTTCCTATAAACTGTATTATGATTCAATATAAAAGCTGTTGGAATACAGAAAAGATAAGTTGAAATCATTTAAAAGCAAACGCCTCCACATTAAACCTCATTAGAGAGAATGTGAATAAACATCACAGAGAGCTCATTCATTAATATTACATCCCAGAGGGAAAAAAGTTTAACAAAGATGAAAATGACAATAAAACAATGGATGAATTAGCAGCTAAATTAAGGCCAATGTTAGCCAGGGGGATACCTGCATTGCCTATTTGTGGGCCAAAAATAACACTCGGATAAATAAGAAATCGAGTGTAGAGTAACTCAGCTTTCCATGTGTAATACCCCAAAACATTCTAAAAAGTGCTTTCAAAATTTATTTACAAAAAGCTTATATGACATATCCATATTGCATTTTTCCTGCCATTTAAATAGAAATCACATTATGCAATTATAGTCAATATCACCAACTGTGAGAGCCATCTAGTCAGTAATCCCCTAATGTCTTCAGTCTTAGATAAAATTTAACTATCAATAAATTATCACAAGCTGCTGCTTGATGTTATAATCTAAATTTTCATGTGCTTTGTATAATTTCAAATTACTTGCTTGCTTCAGAAAAAAAAGGCTGAGTGAGCTAGAACTATCAAGAAATGGGAGATTTAGAGAATGTTTTTCCCTCAGAACCTTCTATTTCAACCCACATTAATGAATTAGCAAATCAAACTGTTCCTGCAAAAAGTTTTGTGTGCAATATCTGACTCACAATACACATTTGAAACTTAAAATATGTCACACGTTATTCAAAGCTCTTGAGTGGAAACATGCATACTCATGTGCACGCACACTCACACACACACACAGACACACACCAAAAAGTGTACTGTCCTAGGCACGTGATGTCTCAATCTGTTCCTATCTAGGAATAAGATTCCGTGCTTTGTATTTAAATATTTTGGTTCATTCAAGAAATATTTTTTGTAATGTGAAAGACAAATCCTCACCTCACTGCCATTGAGTCAATTCCAAGCCATACTACCTATGAAATGGAAGATTCCATGAGCCTTACATGTAGATATTCATGTTGATCTTTGTTATGATTGTGCCAAATTGGGTGAGAAATACTTTTCAGTGTAAATAGTTAATTTGTGTAGAAATAACTTCTAAGTTGTGCCCAAGAGAATGGCACACATAGGCAACTATCTATTGTACAGATATTTTGACAGAATGTTAAAAATAATAATAAAAGTATGCTAGAAATATGAAGAATGTCAAAATGCCCATAAATGCACAACAATTCACATATTTAATTATTAGAGTTAAGTAACATGAAAAAGTAACCACCAATGCATACTGTTATAGATTCAATTGTGACCTTCAAAAGAAACTGTTGTAAATCCTTGTCCGCTAGTTATAATCCCAACTTTAAATGGTTTTTTGGTTATATGAATGAGGTATGATTAGTGCAAGGTGTGTCTTGAGTCCCTCTCTTTGGACACATAAAAAGAGTAAATCAAGCAAGAAACACACAAGGGGGAAGATAGAGACCAAGCCACAGGAAGATTACCAAATGCCTAAGGACTGGAAGGAGAAAAGACACAAGTCTCTCAGAGGTGACAAAGAAGAAGCAAAGCTTCCCCTAGAGCTGGAGCTCTGAAAATAAATTTCTGTTTGTTAAAACCATCCACTTGGGGTATTTCTATGACAGCAAGACTAAATAACTAAGAGAGGAGCCCTGGTGGTATAGGAGTTACGTGCTGGGCTGCAATCTGCGTGGTTGGCGGTTCAAAGCCAACAGCAGCTCCATGGGAGAGACTGGGCATTCTACTTCCATAAGAAGTTAGCCCTGGAAACCCACAGGGGGGCGCGATGAGCAGGCATTGACTCGATGGCAGTGAGTTTGGTTTGGGTTTGGGAGATAAATAAGACATGTCCCCAAGAAGCTTGAAGAACAGATGTTATTAACCTTATTTTATCGGTAAGAAAATGGAGACTTAGTAAAACTGCACAGCTTAAAAATGGCAAAGTTAGGAATCAAACCCAGCTCATCGAATATCACTGAGAACTCTTTCAATAGTAAAGCACAGTTTATTGAAATGGCAAATGAGAAATTGGATTGGAGAGGGCATTAAGATAGTATCACACACACAAATAGCACCACATGAACATGGAAGAAAAACTTGTCTTTTTTAATAAGTTGCTTTAGGATGCCAAGTCCACGGGTATTTGTATGTTTATTGTGGGGAGGGGAGTGAGGAGTCAAGCTTCCTTTTGCATAACGTTATCCTAAAAATGGTTTCACCTGACTGTTTGGTTTCACAGGGACTGACATTTTTTTCTTTCCATTTAAAATATTGGGAAAATATCTTTAAAACATGATATCTGGTGGTTAAATTTAGGGTATGATTTTGACGTGTATATACATTCCTAATAAGAATTTTTAAAGAAGTGCTGGTGCTCCAGTGGATGGAGTGGTGAGCTGTTGACCAAACGGTCAGTGGTTTGAACCTGACCAGCCACTGTTCAGGAAAAAAATGTAAAAATTACAGCCTTGGAAGCCCTACGGGAAAGTTTTAGTCTGTCTCATAGAGTCATGATGGGTCACAATAGACTTGATAGCGTGGGGCTTTGTGGTTGTTTTTGTTATTTACTGTGGTAGTTATATAATTGTCAATTTAAGGATTAAGCCTGTAGGGGTAGACTCTAGCCTGTCAATCAGGTCATAGCCAATGAGGCTTCTGTGTGGGCATACCCTTCCCCTAAGAATTCTGGGAATTCCAGTATTTCCTCCTTTGAGGTGGGAGACTCTCTGCTCACACCCTGGGAGACATAGCAGCTGACAAGACACATGGACCCACCCTGATGCAGCCCTGGGTGCTGGAGAAGCCATGCAAAGACCCCTGCCAGCACTGAGATATTTCCAATGCCACTGGATCCAAAGACTTTCTACCCACTGGCCTGTGATCTTCTATATTCGGCATCATTGCATGTGCTTCATGAGTCAAAAGAGGACTTTATAGATTAGTATCGTACATATGGGCTAATATCAGACTTATGGACGTGATCTGGACTAGGCTGGGATGTTTTCTCAATGTTAAATTGCTCTTGTATATAAATCTCTCTTATACACATATGTGTGTCCATGGATTTGTTTCTCTAGTTTACCCAGACTAACACATTTATAATGAAAACTTTATAGATATGTAGAATATTTTGAATTCCTAACATCCAAATTTCATTTTAGATAACAGAATTGTATAACTATGAGTTATATCAATCATAACCCATAACAATAACACATTGATGGTAATAATGGCTTTCAGTGTTTATCATACGTGAACTTATTGCATCTTCAAAGTATTCCTATTCAGTCTTTATTAAAAGAAAAAAAGTATATTTTAACCATTTTATAGATATTCTGATAAAACAGCAAGATCTGAGAGCCAGATAACTCACATTTCATAAAATTATTTTGAGACTTTGAATCTGGGTCTAGATTTGCTATGTATTTTAGATCGGTATTGAATTTTTAGGAATATCAGTGTCCACATAATTTACCACCTTGGTTCAAGACACATTGCTAATATCAAGAAAAAATAGGAAGCTAGTTTAGCAAGAGATATCTTGTATCATAGAGAAATAACCTCTCATAAAAATCAAACACAAACATATTACTGCCCCTCCTCTAGTGAAAAATTCACACAACATCTACTATATTCTTTTCATTCCTTAAAACAAAAAGGCACAGTCAGTGCTAT
This sequence comes from Echinops telfairi, assembly GCF_000313985.2. Lineage (NCBI taxonomy): Eukaryota > Metazoa > Chordata > Mammalia > Afrosoricida > Tenrecidae > Echinops > Echinops telfairi. The sequence continues at coordinate 363,282 of NW_022103948.1, forward strand.
GCCTTGTGAGAATTAGAAAATAATGCCTCCACATGGTGACACTCTATTACATCAACTGGAAATTTGTTTCAATAAAGTGATAATTTTGGAATAATATGTATTACAGTTATCTACTAGAATATTATTATAGTGAGTATTCAAATCAATTGTATGTCTTATATGATCATTCCATCTCCTTTAGACATGACACCATTAAATAATTCACAATGTCATTTAATCCATACCTTTTTAACAATCAGTCTTTCATCTGAGATGCAACAACTCAGTTCTGAGCATTTCTCCCTGAAAAGTTAGCTCCCATATATACAACAACTCTTTTGCTGCTGATAGTAACCTAGGCATGTTCATAGTAGGAAGCCGGAATTGAAGGAAAATTCCCAACCACCTCCATTGGAAACACGAATTGTTCACTTGAGTCCTATTCAGAATGTAAATGTACATCTTCTTCTGGTTGGTGGTAATTTCTCCCCAGGGGAGGAGCCCTGATGGTGAAGTGGGTTCAGCATTAGACTGCTAACCACAAGGTCACCAGTTCAAATGCACCAACACCTCCACAGTAGAAAGAGGCTGTCTGCCCCTCTTTAAAAGTTACAGCCTCAGAAACCTAAGAAGAAGTTCTACACTCTCCTTACAGTGTTGCTATGAGCCAGAAATAACTCAAGGTCATTGAGTGGGCTCTACCTAGGGGAACTATGAGGGGTATTCAAGACATTCATGGGGAAATTCCATTATCTTTTCTTTCCATTTTTTCCCATGAACTTTTAAAAGCCTTCTCATATTTTATCCCAATGTTTTTCTTTTCCTTTTTTTAAAAAACATTTTATTAGGGGCTCATATAACTGTTATCGCAATCCATATACACATCAATTGTGTAAAGCGCATTTGTACATCATTCTCAAAACATTTTCTCTCCACTTAAACCCCCGACATTAGG
>NW_022103948.1:365078-372093 GCF_000313985.2 Echinops telfairi
CAGCTTTCTTCACCACATTTGCTTATTCACCCGCTTTGTCTTCAGTGGTTGTGTCGGGAAGGTGAGCATCATAGAATGCCAATTTAATAGAAGAAACTATTCTTGTGTTGAGGGAGTACTTGAGTGGAGGCCCAATGTCCTTCTGCTACAGAGGTCTAGAAAATATATTTATATGTTTTTATTTTCTAATCACTAGGACTTTCTGAAAAAAAGTATTTGAACGTCAATCGCAACTTTGAAGAATTCTATGGGGAAAAACATTGAATGAATGGGAAGCATTAATGGAAGATGGAAGAATACACAGTCTTTGTCCCAAAAAGAAGTGATCGATCTTGAACTATGTCAAGAAGTAGCATGTGATCAAGAAACGATAGTATTGAAGGAAAAATTCCAAGCTGTGAAAAATAGGCTCCAAGAATTGACAGAACACCAACTGAAGTGTTTTTAAAAGCTGATTCGGTGATGGAAGTGTTCACTGGTCTATGACAAGAAATTTGGAAAACAGCTACCTCATGAATAGACTATAAGAGGTCCATAGTTGTGCCTATTCCAAATAAAGGTGACCCAACAAAATGTGAAAATTGTTGAGCAATATCATTAATAGCACATGCAAGTAGAAATTTACTAAAGATAATTTAAAAATTATTGCAGCCCTACATCAACAAGGTACTGCCAGAAATTCAAGCCAGATCTATAAGAGGACACGGAACAAAGGGATATCATTGGTAACATCAGATGAATCTTGGCCAAAAGATGTTTATTTGTCCTTTATTTATTATGCAAAGGCAGTCAACTGTGTGGATCATAAAAAATGATAAATAACATTGGAAAGAGTAGAATTTCCAGAACATTTCATTATGCTCATGCAGAACCTGGACACAGACCAAGAGACAATTGTCTAAAGAGAGCATAGTAGTACTATATGGCTTAAAATCAAGAAAGATGTCCATCAGGGTTGTATCCTTTCAAATTTATTCAATGTGGATGCTGAGCATACAACTAGAGAAGCTGGACTACATGAAGAAGGAGGCATTAAGATTGGAAGAAGGCTTATTAACAGCATGTGATATACACAGGACACAACCTTGCTTGATGAAATAAAGGAGGGCTTGAGGCCCTTCCTGATGAACATCAAAACCTTCAGTATGAGTGTTCAGCTCAGTGTAAGAGAAACAAAAGTCCTCACAACTTGGCCAATAGACAACATCATGATCAACCAAGAAAAGATCAAAGTTGTCAAGGATTTCAGTTTACTTGGATCCGCAATCATCCCTCGTGCAACTCTCAGTCAAGAAACCACAGGACAAATGGCATTAGGCAAAACTGCTGTAGAAGATCTCTTTAGTGTTGAAAATCGAAGAATGTCACTTTGAGGATTAAAGTGTGCCCGATTCAAGTCATAATATTTCTCATTGTTTCATATGCATGGTAAAGCTGGACAATAAATAAGGAAGACCACAGAAGAATTGATGTAATTTAATGGTAGTATAGGTGAAGAATATTGAAGGTACTATGGACTACCAGAGGAGGGGGGAAAATCTGCCTTGAAAAAGAGGAGCCAAAACGCTCCTTAGCAGCAAGGTTGGTGAGATGTCTTCTTAGATCATTTGGATATGTTAGCAGGAGAGATGAGTCCCTGGAAAGGGATATCAAGCTTTGTAAAGCAGAAGGTCAGAGAAAAAGAAAAGAAACTTCAAAGAGATGGATAGACACAGTGGCTGCAACAATGCACTCAAACAGAACAGTGATGAGGATGGAACAGGTGTGGCAGTGTTTCATTCTGTTGCACATGACGTTGCCATGGGCCAGAGCCTGATCAACGTCACCTAACAACAGGAATTTTCTGGTTGGATTGATGAGTTCAAACCACAAAGCAAAACAAGCCCACTGCCATTTAATCAATTCAAACTCATTGGGGCCTTATAGAACAGAGTGTAACTACTCCCTGGGGTTTCTGAAGTGAGATCTTTATGGACTCAGATGGCTTCACCAGTCTCCCAGAGAGGCTGGTGGGTTTGAACTGCCAGCCTTTTGGTAAACAGCCCAACACTCACCCCATGACACCACCAGAGCTCCTGACTAGTTCAAAGGACATAGGTGAATGGGTTAAATTGAAGACCAACTCGCTTCGCTAGCTTCTCTAGTGTGTCATTGTCTGGCTCTCCTCTTCTAACCTTCCTATTAGCTGGTGTTATGTACGCCTCAGTATTCAGGAGCAGTAATTGTAAGATACCAATGGAGAGGTGTTTCCTGTTTTCAGACCAAGTGAGCTAGGTAATTGCTTAGAAGGCTTATCATTATTTTGTGATTTCCTCTATTCTATGACTCCTGGTTGAGATAACTAATGAATCTAGAATCCTAGCTCACAGCCACCATTGGCATAGTTTGCAAGTGACACAGTGGCAACCTTTCTACAATACTTCTATAAAGCCTAGCATCGAACTCTCGTTCTCTCCGCAGGCTTAATTAGGTCCCATTGGGAGAGATACCTAATATCTTTGTTGCTGAGCAGGTTTTATGATGAACATTGATATTAAAAAGTGGGGGCCCTTTTTGCAGAAGGCTATGGATGACAGTGAAAACCCAAATCCATTGTATATTAAACCTCCGCTGAACTCCCTCAAATTACTGACTAGGGATGTGAACATTCTTGCTCTCAGATAATGCATTGGAAAGTGGATTATTCCAGATATAGTTAGGTTAAAATTTAGCATAATATCATTTGTTTTCCCTTTTGACACCTTTAAAATTTGTTCTAGTTTATATTATATTCTGCTTTCTTTTGGATTGGGATTTTCTGTGTTTTAATTTACTATCATTTGGGGTTTAAAAAATTATTTTCTTTATATGAAATCTAGGATAGTTAATCCAAAGAGACAGTAAGTAAATTATTAGTTTCTTGGTGTAATGGTTATGCATTGAGCTGCTAACCTCAAGGTCAGTAGTTCGAAACCACCAGCTGCTCCCCTGGAGAAAGACTGGTCTTCCTACTTCCGTAAAGACTTACAGTCTCAGAAAACCAGAACAGTAGTAGTTCTCTCCTGTCGTATAGGGTCACTATGAGTTGACATAGCAACTCCATAGCAGTGAGCATAAGAGGGGTATAGCAGGGGAGATTGAGAAGAAATGAGGAGCTAGTAACAATGGGCACAACAATGATGAAAATGCTCTAAAATTGGTGGTGATGATGACTGCACAACTTTAATAAATATTTTAAACCACTGAATTGTAGGGCACATGAATTTTATGCCAATAAAAGTGTTAAAAATCATCATAATAAAAGCTGCAAACACTGAAGATGGAGGAGGAGAACTTGAGTTGACTTAGATGCATAGTGATTCCATGGATTGCTAAGAAGAGGTGCACTTCATATTGTTTTCAACATGGTGACCTTTTGCCAGGCCTTTCATTCGAGGTACCTCTGGGTAGGTTTGCACGACCGACCTTTTGGTTAGTCATTAAGCACTTAATTGTTTAGTTAGACGCTACCAACTCCATCTAGTTGAGTACTGTTACACAGATAGCTGTGTTTCTTATCAACTTGTTCCTTTAAAATGATCCACACACAGTTCTGATCTTATTAGTCATAAAGCAGAAATTTCAGTTTTTGAATAAGGGTATAATCAGATACCCATATTTTGGTCAAAATTAGTTTTTCCTCATTTTCTTTGTCTCAGTCTAACCTCTAAGCCTTCAAATCCAAAATTAGCCACTAAAAAAACAAAAGTTTTTCTAAGATAAGAACACGTTACATTAAAAGCACCATCTGAGTACCCTTTCAGGGCTACTCTCACTACACATGTCTAAAGAGATCGAGGAGTCAAAGAAGACCTGGCTCCCTCTAGATCAGAAATCTTCTATTTATTTTTTAGTCTTTTTGTCTATGTGCAAACTACAGTACTGGGCCATACTTTACAGACCCTGATCAAAACAACAGCCTTGAATTGATGATTCACTAAATCATTAAAATATTTGCCACAATGAAATCATCTCTCTCTAACAAATTTTCAACAGTAGCCACATGATAAGTATGAATAAATTCAATTCTCTAAAAGAATTAAGTCTAACTGGTGCAGTGATAATATGAACATTTGATAAGTCCCTTAATGATAACAATGCATGACCTTCATGTTTTTCCATCAAAATTGGTTCTTGCCAAGGGTCAACTTCGTTTCTACTTCTCAGTCACCTGAGGATTCCCTATTAATCTTTCTACAAGATCTTGCGGAATCAAATTATGTTACCTAAATAAACAAGGACATATGATATATGAGCCCTTCATCTTCACGAGCCATCGAGTTTTGAGAGTAGCTACTCCAAAGTTTCAACACTAGAGAACATGAATTTTATTCCAAGCAATACATATAAAAAAAATTACACCCTGCCGCCTAACAGAAAGGCCACATAGAAGGAACGATAAGTCTAGGAAGCGATATAGTACTGATGAAACACAGAACTATCCCCTTTCCCCTTCCCTTACTATTATCAACTTTGTTGGTTTTTTTTACCTCATCAATCTTGTTAGACCTGCGTATGTTCATTTGTAGAATTAAGAGTATTAGAAGCATGAAAGCCAAGATAGATAGCCCTTCAGAAACAATAACGGGAGCAATGATTCTCTGAGAGCACAGAAAGAGGTGGGGGCAGGGGGACAGAAGGGGAAGAGAGAGCTGATAGCAATGATGACTGTATAACCCCACTCGAGGAGAATGAATAACAGAACTTCAGGTGAATGGATACATTGGATGGTAAGATATGGCAATATATATATAACAAGGGTTTCTGGCGGGGGAGGTAAGGTGGGGATGGAGGGGAATAGGGGAGATATCAAAGAGTCCAAGAAGAAAAAAAATGTTTTGAAACTGATGGTGATAGCAATTGGAAAATTATGCTTGATCTAACTGAATTATGGATTATTATAATATCTGTAAGAGTTCCCAATAAAATGATTAATAAAAGAACAATAACTAAATTAAATTAACCAAAAATTTTTCCACAGCCTGTCATAGTGGAAAGAGCACAAAGGCATTTCAGACTGTGCAATCATTTTAAGCCTTCTCAAGAAACCTCATAGATTATAAAACTATTTTATATGGTTCACCATGACAGCATCCCACATTTCATTCCAAGGAGAATAAAACGAAGTCCAAATTTTGAGCTTGCTCCTCAAGCTCCTCCTCCTATTTCTCAGACCGAGAAGATGTCTTCACATAAATCTTTCTTAAAGTGTTTACAGGAAAGAAACATGGGATGGTGGCATTTATTGTTTCCTGCCTCTAATTTCTGATGGGCTACAGATCTGTGCAGTCCAAATGATGGTAACAGAACAAATAGTCAGCTATTATCCCTCTGCATACTCACAATCATACTAATAATTAGACAATACTTCAAGAGCCCTAATCAAAACAATCACCTTTATTTACATATGCTGGCTCCAAATGAAACAATGGTGATATTTCTCCTCTTACATGTTCATATCCTTCCCTCAATAAATTTTAGACCCACGGACTTAACAGTAAATTCTACTTGGCATAAAAATATCCTAGGATGATCAGTATTGTTTCACTATCCTGCAATATTGGAACTGCCCATTCAGAAGTGCCAATGCCAGATCTTTCCAACGTGCGTTTCCAGCACTAATGTATATATCACCTGGGTATTGAGGCAAGTAGAATGGTTTGATCCAGCTTCCCTAACAAGAGTCAGAGATAATATCACCTCAAGTCACACCATCATTTCCCTTGATGTCTTTTTAGTTTATGATAAAAAAAGAAAGCATTGTTTTCTGCTGCCAAATTTTTGCTTTCCTTAATTTTATCATGTTTTCCCATTAAAACAATCACCGGAAGCAATTAGATTTTAGGATCCCTGTTTGTACTGTGGAGCAAGCATTTAACTGCTAACCTTAAAGTCAGTGGTTCAAACCCACCAGCCACTCAGAGGCAGCAAGATGAGGGTATCTGCTTCTCTAAAGATGTACAACCTTGGAAAGTCACTGTGATTTGGAACTGGCAGTGGGTTTGGAGTTGGAGCTTTCACAGATAAAAGTGATAGTTCCAATTGCTATATCCAACAAGTAATAAGCTAAGTGACAGAGAGAGAGACAGAGACAAGAGGTTTCAAAAAGTTCATAAAAAAATCTACTATCTTCAAATTCCATTTTTCAATGAACTTTTTGAAGGGCCTTCATATATCTAATTTAATACTCACACCTTTATAATATATCCATTTCATAGTTGATGAATCACATAATGAAAGCACTATTTTTTCCCCATTATTTCTATTATTATTATTAAAGACGTATTGGGGGCTGTTACATCTCTTATCACAATCCATACATTCATCCAGTGTGTCAAGCACATTTGCACATGATGCCATCATCATTTTCACAGCATTCTCTCCCACTTGAGCCCCTGATATCAGCTCCCCATTTCTTCCCCCTCCCTCCCCTGCCCACTCTCCCTCACGAACCCTTGATAAGTTATAGATTATTATTTTCATATCTTACATCCCCTGCAACACAGGGATCCAGGGCAGATACCACTCCCCCCAGGGCCAACAAGGACAGTAGAGATACCAGGAGGATTAGGGGAGGGTTAGGGGAGGAAGGAGGAATTGATCACAAAGATCAGGGAGATGAACAACAGAAAAGTGGTTGAGGGGCTATGGAGGATGATGTAATTTTTAACATATAGATCTGGGTACATAGTTCTATTCCCCTCTCCTTATATATATATTTACATATGTACATGCCTGTATTTAGACCTCTATAAATGTCCTTTGCCTCCTGGTTCTTTACTCTATTTCCTTTTACTTTCCTCTTGTTCCACCATCATGTTCAGATTTCATTTGGGTTTAGAAATTCCTCGCTGCTACATTGCCCTTGATTAAGCCCCACTAGGCATCCTACGCCCTTCTCTCCATCAATTTTAGTTCACTTGTTGTTCCCTTGTCCCCTAGGTTGGTTCCCCCCGCTCCACTTCCTTTCTTCCATATCCCCTCAGAACCATTGGTC
>NW_022103948.1:372654-374882 GCF_000313985.2 Echinops telfairi
TAATCAATTTATTGGGGCTCACACAATTCATCACAATACATAAATCAATTGTGTAAAGCCACAACCTACCTCTAGTTCTTAAACGCTTCCTCCCCCCAACTACCAGGACCCCAATTCTGCCTTCCATCCCTTTTCATTTCTCCCGTGTGCTCTAATCAGACGGGCCCCCCTCCCCAAGCCATATTCCCAGTGCTGTCCTCCGAAGTGCGTTCTTCTGAGGGGGCTGGAGATGTCCACATAGTTGGGATTGGGGGCGGCCCCACAGATCTCGCTATTGGTTCCCTGGTACACACCGGTATGCTGTATTCACATCTTGGCACATGGGATTGAAGCCTGGTCTCTTTTTCCTTCTCTTGTGGAGATATAAGCAATACCCTCCCCTTGGGTAGGTTAGTGTCCTGCGCCCCACCCGATGACATTTTTTTCTTTCTTTCCCCCGCTTATTAGTTGGCTACTGTATGTATCCCTGGATTGGAAAGCACTACATTTTGTTATTTAGATTGTGAACTAAAATTCTGTGTATTGAAATGCTTATTAATTGGGTAATGCTATGGATTAAATTGTATCTCTGCACCAAAAATATTTGTTCTAATCCTTATTCCTATAGAATGAGGTAGAAATCCCTTCTAGGAATAGAGATGTCATTGTTATGTTGAGAGATCATCTCAGTGTAGGGTGTATTTTAAACCAACAGATTTTGAGATATAAAAGGAACAGATTAGACAAAGAAGCAAGCAAGCTGGAATGAGAGAAAGATAGATGCCACTGGGAGTTCTTCAAAACATGCTAAGAAAGAATTTGCCCAAAGTTGACAGGAAGCGCCTTCCCCTAGAGCTCCCATCTTTAATTAGGAAAACTAGCCTCCTCAACTGAGAAGATACATTTCTGTTCACTAAAGCCATCCACTTGTGGTACTTCAGTTATCACAGGCCTAGATAACTGAGACAGGCAATATAAGCCCGTCTCCTCCACTATTCTCTTCAATAGCATCGTAAGTATAAAACAACCTTTATTTTAATAAAACGTGCTGTTCTGTATTATCAGATATCCATTGTTTGCACAAAATATATATAGATTCAAACATGTATATGCAATTATAGTCCATACCATATACATGCCTGCAGCCACAATGATAATTGTATGAAGGTAAAATTAGAATATAATTCAAAATGTTTTGTGGGATAAGGTGAAAAGTGGTTTGCTGTAAAATGTTTGTTTTGGATGTAATAATCATATCAATATTTGTGCACTATATCACTAGAACTGCCCAGTATCAAGGTCTAAAAAGAACTGGCATAATTTTTTATGCCCAATTAAAACATTTCAGAGATAACTTCCATGCACTATGAATTTATAATCACAAAGTCAAATTTTTAATTTAATATTTTTCAGTCAGTCTTATTTAGCATCATAACTTCTTCAAGTTTTCATATGTTAACCAAAGTTATTTATTTTGGGAACAAAAATTTGTGTTGTGAACCTTATGTAAGTCATTTCAGGAAAATGCAAATATAGATAAGATATCTATCTTGCCCATTAATAGTGTATAATCCACTCATATAAAACAAATGGAAGATTGGACTTTAATTTTAGTAGAGATTGATAATCAAATGATTACTCTCAAATAGGCACAAATTAATTACTATAATTGGGAAAAGAAAGAAAAGTGTTACATCATCTATTCAAATTATTTTGAAATGCCTTGCTAATATATATGCAAAGATTTAAATATAGTAATAAATAATACAAATATTTTATAAATATGCTTCTAAGATAGTCAAATCAGAGACTCTCTTTTTGTAAAAAAAATTCACATTATGCTTTATAAAAATGAGCTCTGGTGGACTAGTAAGCTACATGTTGGACTGCTAACCACAAGTTAGGTAGTTCGGAATCACCAGTCTCTCTGGAGAAGAAAGATGAGATTTCTACTCTGGTGAAGAGTTATAGTCTTCCAAATCCACAGGGGCTATTGTACCCTGTCCTTTGGGGTCTCTGTGAGTGAGAATTGCTTTGATGGCCAGGAGTTTGAATTTTTTTCTGTTTTTTATATGACAGGTTTATCTACAGAAACAAAGTTTCTATAATTAGAAAACAAAACAAGCTGCTACCCTCAAGTGAATTTTAACTCATCATGTTTATATGTTAAGAGTAGAACTGTGCTATATAGATTTTTCAGGGCTGTGACCTTTCAGGGGGGGAAAAAAATATCTCCAGACCTTTCTTCC
>NW_022103948.1:375533-381130 GCF_000313985.2 Echinops telfairi
TTAGCTCTTTATTTTCCCCCAACCTCTCCTGCCATACTCCCAAAGAACTTACTGTCTCTATAGAGTCATCTATCCTAGATGTAATATGCCAAAAAACATACCAAAACACAAAACAAAGAGACCAAAAAGCCAACAATAATAACAAAATAAAGTAGCGAAAAAAACAGTTGAATAGAAACTATTGTAACTAGAGCAACTTTAAAATGGGCCAAGAGGTAGATCAAATGATAAGATTTTAGATTTTAGCCTAGTCATATCCGTCACCATCCAATTTGCAATGCATCCTTCGTGATAGCAAAGCTATTTATCTTCCCAGTCTATGTTCAGAAGGGATTCATGAACTTTTTGAAGCTCCTTTTACCTATATTTTGTGAGGTGATGCTAAGAGCCAGGAAAAGAAAATACAAAAGTATAGCAATAGAGAGGATGACATGGGTATTCTTTTATGAAGAGTGGTCCAAGGACACTTCTTTGAGGAGGTGACAGAAGATTCTTGGCAAAGGAAGCAGGATGTACGGAAACTTCTCAAGTGTGGATATTCTTAGACTGAGAAACAGTAGGTAAGCCCATAACGTGGATTATGCAGTTAGAAAAATGTTGGAGACAGCATTAAAAAGTAGGAGATTTGATGCACTGTAGGATTTTGAATATCACTTTGAATGAAATGGAAAGTGATTGAATGGCTTTTACAGGAGGAATCTTAAGATTTGATTACAAAATTTAAATGACTACTCTGCCTCATGTTTATCACAGACTGTAGATGGATTAAGTAAGCTAGAAGCAGGGAACTTCACACCACACACAAAAATTAAGTCAAGATGGATCACAATCCTATGTATATGAGGTCAATCAATAATAACTTTAGAGGGATTACAGATCTTTGAAACCTTGGTTTAGACACAGACCATTACACAAAGTATGTTCCAAGTAAGAAAAAAGTTACTAAGTTTGACATTATCAAAATTCAAAGATATTTTACTTTAATAGTTATCATTAAGAAAATTCTTTAAGAAAGCAAAAACTTGGGTGGGGTGGTTTGCAAAACCATATATGACATAAGACTTTTGTCCAGAATTTATTTTTAAAAACCTCAATAAGAAGAAGACAAACACCCCAATAAAAAGTGGAAGGAACAAATACTTCACCAGTAAAAATGTATGAATTTTTTTAAATATATGAATTAAGAAGCACTTAAAAACATGTACCACACAATGTTGCTAATAAAATGCAAATTAAAACCACATTGAGATACCATTTCACTCCTACGTGAATAAGAAAGAATATGGGAAACTAGGAAGCCGCATATATTGCGAGTGGGAAAGTAAACTGGTGCAGTCATTTTGGAGAGCGGTTTGGTATCAGAAAGTTAAGCATCCAAGTACCATGTGACCCCACAATTCAACTCCTTGTTATCTGTCCAAGAAAAATGAAAACAAGGACACACAGACCAGCTTGCTAGTGTTCATTGAAACATTATTCATAATAGCAAAACCAACAAAAAAGCTTGAAGCAAACTGACAACCAATTTGTAAATGGGTAGATAAAATATAGTCTATCCACACAATGGAATATTGCTCAGCAACAGAAAAGAATCAATTATTAACACATGCTATATCAGAGATTCACCATAAATGTTTCACTAAGTGAAAGAAATCAGGCATGACAGACTATATATTGTAAGACTCCACATATGTGAAATGTCCAGAAAAAGGCTTCCTAGTGTCTGGTATATCCAGGAGGTTGGTGGCTTACATGGTGTGAGCTCAAGATAATTTCAAGTAAGAAAGTCAAGAACAGATAGATAGGTCCATCTGTTGGAAGGGTTCTCTGATTTTAAATCACTCTGCATTGTGTCAGAAATAGTATGTGAGATAAAAAGTAACAACTGGAGCCAAACAGTTTCAAGGAATAATGATAATGACACAGATCTATAGAGGTTTGTAGCAAAGTATAAAGGAAGATGGTGGAATCTAGGAAGAAAAATGTTGGCACACGTATTTTTTTTTAAGGAAGGGGGAGCTATACAATGATAAGGAACAAAGAGACACTTTCTAAACTCAGAGGTGCAGAACATCCAGCCCTTGGCACATATAAGGCCCATGAAATCATCACATTTTGGGTTAAATAACTGCTTGACCAGTATGACCCACAAATGATGTTATAAATATCCAAATGGCCTTTGGCAGAAAATAGGTTCCCCACACCTGCTTTAGATTGTATGAGGGATGTTTTATGGTACAGAGATCCCAAATTTAAAATATAATTTAAGGAGAAGATTTATTAAGTCTTACGCAGGAAAATATAAGACAAAGAAACAACATCAGGTAGAAGGAAACCATTAGCATGAGGTTGTAATGGCATCTAAGAGGTTACAGAAAATTGGAGGCTTACATAGGACGTGAGAAGGCAAAGAAAACTGTCACAGAAATGATTGTTGGCTGATCACAGTTGCAGGCCGGGCTGTAGACATGGGGACTGCAGGAAAGCAATTAGGACAAGTACATTATGCTAGACAGAGAACTTACAAGACTGGCCCAGGCCTTCCAAGGAAAGCAGTGAGGGAATGACTCATGACTATGCAATTCCAGTAAGGCAGTCACCATCAGGGACACACCCATCAAGGACAAACCCCTAAAAGGGACTACCCTTCCCTGAGCTGGCTAGGGGAGATGTGGTAATCCACTTTCTAATGCACTCTACCTGAGAGGAGACTCTTCACATCACTGGCTAATGGCCAGAAGGAATTCAATAGACTCTTAATCTACATGGACGCTGCAAATGGATTTGGGCCTTTCATAGTTATTCAAGCCTATTAAAAACCCAGTACTCAGAATTTAAGTTCTAATACACGAATGCAAACGAGGGGGCGGGGAAGCAACAATTACTGCTGCCAAGTTGATTCCAACTCATAGCAACCCTATAGGTTGGGGTAGAATTGCTCTGTAGGGTTTCCAGTGCTATAATCTTTATGGAAGCAGAATTCCTTCCTTGGAGTGGCTGGTGGGTGAGATCCTTTTGGTTAGCAGTTGAGTGCTTTAACCAAGGCACCACCAAGGCTCCTTATAGAGCAGCTAAAACATCACTTTTGAGAATAGTACAGAAGGAGTGGTTTTAGGGGACAGCTAGGTTTCATTTAGCTATAAAAAATAAGGAAATACATTAAACTCACTGCCATCCAGTCGATTCCAACTTTTAGCGACCCAACAGGATAGGGTAGAACTGCCCATGTGGGTGTCTGAGCCTGTAACTCTTTACAGGAGGAGAAAACCTCATCTTTCTCCCATGAGGCAGTTAGAGGTTTCAAATTGCTGACCTTGCAGCTAGCAGCCCAACATGTGACCACCAACCATGCCATCAGGGTTCCTTAAGGAAATATAAGAAGTATTTCTCACACTTTAATGTACATACAAATCACTCAGAGACCTTATTTTAATACAGATTCTGATTTAGCACATCTGAGATGTGTCCTATAATTCTGCTTCATTAATGTATTTCCAGGTAACCCCAATGTTTTGAGTAGTAAGGTTATAAGGAATTTTAGTAGAAAGGATGAAATCATTTGGTGAATTAAAGAGTGATAGAGGTTTGAATCAGCTGTTGGAATGAGGTGTTGAGTGATAAACTAGAGTTTCAGGTATCTTTGGCTGAGACAAGAGAAAGACAGTGTATCATTGGGCTGAAGCTAGTCATCTCTTCATAGATAGTAATAGTCAAGCTGAGACCCAACAAGAATTAACTTTCTATCTTAAGTTGTTTCCTTGTTGGATGAATTGCCAGTCATCTTCCTGTTCAAGTAAGAAAAACAAGAAGTTGCATTCACAGAATTCAATCTGGCCCACTCGACATACTCTGAAGATGAGTTCTTGTGCAAAATTGTCCAGTAACACATGCCAATCAGACACTGGAGGACCCTCATAATAGATTCTTGACCCAAGACTTGAAGAGCCACCTTTGCAAGTTCCAGTGAGCTCCTTTGCTTAGCCAACCAAATAATGCTACATGCCCCAAACCTCACTCCCCACCTTTCAACCATTTTGCAACTCTGTAGACATGTAGCAAAGGGATATTTGGGAGAGCGTGGTACATTTTCAGTGAACCAGCCAGGGGGCCACTGAAAAAGGACTATAAAGCTGAGGGAAGCATATGAAAAAGCAGTTCTTGTCAAGGAATCCAGAGCTTTGTTGGTTTCTAGTTCAGACTCCAATGGGCAGTGGCAATGAGAGATGGTATTCAAAGTTCCTGCAACTCTGTGGACGTCCCTGTCTGCTTCTGATGGTAAACACAATTATTTCTATATAATCTTCCATATGAGTCTTAGAGTTAAAAAGCCAAATTAATATATGGAATAAAGAATAGGGAGGCTTACTTCACTCTGAATTTATTTCCTATTCCGCTAGTTTTCAAAACATTCTACCTCTGAGACTTTAAAAATACAGCACTATCTACACATTATTTTTATTCCTATGAACCATATTAAATTCTTAATACCTTAGCATTTACCTCTCCTAGATTTGGACATAATTAACATGAGCCTGAAAATAAGGAATGTTGCTATTTCCTCTATCCATATACAAGCTAAGTCTTCACTGCAAATTCTACATATAGTTAGAATCCGTAAACTGATGATACAGTCATATATATTTTTTGGAAATTATAAAAATTCCAGTTCAAAGTATAACACAAAGAAAAACTATTTAAAGTTATCATGTAAATATATTTTAGAAATATGAGAGAACAAAATTATGAAGCATCAGCATCCCACTGTAGATTAGTTTTTTCCACTAGTATATATAATCAGTCATGCTGAATTATTTAAATGATCTCAAGCTACTGTAATGCATAACTTAGTCATTCAAAGCCAATGTGAGCATAAGAGCATATTCCAAATCTCTGTATATGTATTTGTCATTATTTTTTAAATAGCAAGACATATATGTATTTATTCCTAGGCAGTTCAAATATACATTTTACAAAATATAATGTTTTGTGGGAGTGTTATAGATTGAATTTTATCTTGCCCAAATAAATTCTAACCTCTTTACCTGTGATTATAATCCCATTTGCGAATGGGTTGTATGTTAATAAAATGGGGTTGTGTACATGGGACAGCTAATGTACTGGAAGTACTTCAGCTCACTTGGGCTGCCAGGTCAAAGGTCAAGGAAGCAGACAGTAGAGTCTTCCCTCAGGCAAGGCAAGCAGAGTCTGCCCCCAGGCAACAGACATCAGAGTGGGTCAATCCTTTCTGAGACATAAGAGAGATTAAATAAGCAAGAGGGAGAAGAAAGATGAAGTAAGATAGATGTTAAGACACATGGAGATCTCTAAGAAATCAGGAATCAGAAATTGAAGTGACAGAGACCTTCCTCCAGAGGCAACAGAAAGAGAAAGACTTATCATTAAACCAGTGCTCTGAATTTGGACTTCTAGCCCCCTAAACTGTGGAAAAACAAATTTCTGTTTGATAAAGCCATCCACTTGTGGTATTTTTGTACTAACAGCACTAGATAGCTAAGAAACCCTGGTAGTGTGGCGGTTACCTGTTGGGCTGTGATCTACAAGTTCATCAGTTTGAAACTACCAGCCACTAAGCAGAA
>NW_022103948.1:381258-389854 GCF_000313985.2 Echinops telfairi
GAGAGAGAGAGAGAGAGAGAGAGAGTTGAGAGAAAACTAAGATAGGGAGCTTTAGTTTTGTCAATAAGCACAGCTCCCAGAAAGCTCAATTCAACCACAATTTAAACAAAAATCATATTAGTATTAGGATTACTACGTTTGGCTATTTTTTACTACTTATCCTTACCAAATAAAAACTAATTTCTATGAGTTTTTCATAGAAAAGGCACATTAGGAGTGGTGTTGTTTAGAGTTGACATCAAGTCCATTTCAACTCATAATGACCCAATGCGTAGAATAGAGCTGTGCTCCTCACAGTTTTCAAGGCCTTCGGCAAGCAAATTGCCAGGCCCATCTTTCAAATTTTTGCATTATGTGATAGTTAGATTGATTGTATCAACTAGACCAATGGGAACATGTGGGTGGCGATTAATCGGGTTGCAGCTTCATTGGAGAGCAACGAGATAAATGACTCTGCAAGGCCCGCCCCATCTCTCTTGCTTCCTGGTGATTGAACCAGTGTGCAGCTGCTTTAGCTAGTTCTCTGCCTCAACCTCTGTGCTACTCTACCTGTGGGCCAAGCCAACTGGTGGGTCCTGTCTGTGGCTATAGCTTGAGTTCAAGATCCGATCAGGGCCTGCTTTTGCTGACCCACCCTGATGTCTGTTGCTTGGGGGCAGACTCTGCCTGCCTTGCCTGAGGGAAGACTCCACTGTCTGCTTCCTTAACCTTTGACCTGGCAGCCCAAGTGAGTTGAAGGACTTCCAGTACATTGACTGGCCCATGAAAGTGACTTGAACTGAGCCCTCTGTACTACTGTGTGGATGAATTAGCTGTTGTATTCCTTCTCGCTATATAAACGTATCCTTTTATATACATATATATAATCATAAGTGTCCTGGTTTTGTTTCTCTAGAGAACCCTAGCCTAACACAGATTAGAATGATGGAAATGTGTTTATGAATAAATATCTGGAGAATTATTGAGATGAATGGCTCAGACGTGAAGAATGGTGGTTCACAAGAGGGAGAAGAGAAATTAAGGAAGGAGCAACAAGGGGTGAACTATTGGGAGGCTTGATTGGTGGCTTAAATTGTTGAATACAACATTGATTTTCTGAAACATAGACCTTTCCCTAGTTTACATCACAAATCCATTTTAAAAATGCTAAATTAACACTGAAGAAAGCAAATAAAAACCAAACTCATTGCCATCAAGTCAATTCTGACCCATAAGGACCCTGTAACACAGTCCTTCCTAAATGAATTTCCTACACTTTCCAAAAATAATAGGGGTGTTCCCCCATTTCAAAGATTTCACTATGTAATTATTATATGAATCTACAGAGATGTCTTCTGTTGGTGTGCAAACCTCAGACAGACTAACACGTACCACAGGCTTTTTTCTGTAGTAACCCAGTATGTGGTATCAGCACCCAATACCTATCTTTGAATTGTGCAGTGGCCTAAGTATTGGTAAGATGTGAATCAGCCACCAAGCCATCCAATCTTTGCTGCAAAGCAGATCTGTCGAGAGGGCCTTGTGTAGAGAACTGATGAGAGCCCATTTCCTAAGCAGCTGCCACACAGTTAGGGAACATAAGCTGAGTGGGCAGAAGAACCCTCTTAAGGAGTTATTGAAGCACAACATTCAGATTAGGTGGCATAGCTGTGGACTCCTGGGAGCAGAGTGGCAGAGCCGATAGCTCTTTTCTATCCTAGCTGTCAGGCAGACAGTGAGCAGAAGCAGCAGGGTGACAGACCGCCACTTCAGTTACTAGCAGAAGGCTACATATAATTAAAGACTTCAAAATATAAAAATCACTGTACTGAAACACGGAGCTCTAGAGTCAGGAGACTGCATTGCTGGAGACCCAGATCAAGACATCTGGCAACTCTTTTATTTAAGTGAAAGATACTTTCTATTAGAAAATATGATTTGTGGATTTAACCCAGGAAAACAATTGAGTACACAATCACTGAAGAATTGTATACTCTCTAGAGATGAGAAAAGCCCATTTAAGTAGTCACTTTTCCCCACTCCCACTACCACCTAAAATATTCCATATGGTACAAAATATGTTTTTATCAAAAGAGAAGGTATAATGAATAAAGTTAGAAAGGTCCAAATCTTACCACTCTTATTTACCATCTCCGTGAGCTTAGATAATGCTCCGAATCTGTCTTTGAACCTTGCCTTTCTTCTCTTTAAAATGGAGATAACATTTGTTATCTTTTTATTAATTTGAATTTTAAAAATATTTTACATATGCATTGAGAAATGTTGTTGTTGTTGTTAGGTGCCCATGAGTTGGTTCCGACTCTTGGCGATCCTAAGTACAACAGAACCAAACACTACCCCATTCTCACAATTAGTTGCTGTATTTGCTTCCATTATTGCAACTTCTGCATCAATCCATCTTGTCAAGGGTGTTCCTCTTTTTCACTGTCCCTCGACTTTACCAATCATGACATCCTTTCCCACTTGTCTGTCAAGGTTGTAGTACTGCGGTGGCTTACACGTTGCTATGATGCCGGAAGCGATGTCACTGATATTTCAAATAGTAGCACGGGGTCACCCAAAATGAACAGGTTTCAGCAGAGTTTCCAGACTAAGAAAAGACTATGAAGATAGAAGGCTGTTTCTAATTAGCCACTGAAAATCTTATGTATAGCAGACTTGAGATATGGTAGGTATTAAATACATGGGAATTATACTGGTTAGTGCTTATAAGAGAGAGAGAGAAAAGTATTGACATTTGTAAAGCATCTTCTCTGTTAGAAAATGCTTTTAATCATGCTCTTGTAAACTAGGTTAAATAAACTTTCTTATTCCTATTTTACAGATGGAGGTTGTAGCGCTGAGCAATCGTGATTTGCACATGTTTTTAAATAGTAGACATTGTACTGAAAATCAGATTGGACATCTCCAATGTTCTTTGCTTTATAAAAGTTTATAAAATATGCATTAAATATATTTAGAGCTGTGTTTCAATGACATGTTTATGGTTATATGTGTTTGATAAATATTGATTAATAAAGAAAGTTGGAAGTAATAATATTAGAAATGCATTCAAGAACCCACCACACAGAATTGGTTTTAAATTCTCTCTTCTTGCTTCCTCTATTCATAAGTTTTTGATGACTAATTCTTCAGAAGTGGGCAATCTATTTCTTCTTTGCAGTCTCTTCTTAGTCTGCAACCTGTTCACCATGGGTGGCCCTGTTAATATTTGAAATACCAGTGACATAGTTTCCAGCATCACAGCAAAATACAAGCCACCACAGTTTAACTGACAGACAAGGAAGAATACACTCAGTATCCTAAATTGAAAGAATTGAAGGAAAAACTCAAGATTCTATGAGCAAAATATTGATCAATGCAGGAATACGCACTCATTGTACAAAGCAGAACTAGTTGGCAATCCACCATTTCAAGAGATGGCATATGATCAAGAACCAATGGTACCAAAGGAAGAAGTCCAAGCTGCACTGAAGGCATTAGAAAAAACAAGCCTCCAGGAATTGACAGGCTACCAATTGAAATACTTCAACAAGCTGATAAAGAACTAGAAGCAATCACTCATCTGTGCCAAGAAAGTTGGAAGACAGCTACCTAGCTAACTGACTGGAAGAGATCCACATTTGAACTCATTCCTAAAAAAAGAGACCTAACAAAATGTAACAATTATTCAACAACATTATTAATATCACATTCAAGCAAAAATTTGCTGAAAACGATTTGGCAATGATTGTAGCAATTCATGCCAAAAATTCAAGCAGGATTCAGAAGAGGACATGGAACAAGGGATATCATTGCTGATCCTGAGCTGCCAGAAAACAAACAAATCTGTCTTGGAAGAAGTACAGCCATAATGCTCCTTAAAGGCAAGGTGGATGAGACTTCATCTCACATACTTTGGACATGTCATCCGGAGTGACCAGTCTGTGGAGAAGGACATCGTGCTTAGTAAATAAAAGGGCAGCAAAAACAAGGAAGGCCCTTGTAGAGATGGATTGACACAATGGCTGCAACAATGGGTACAAACATAGCAACAATTGCGAGGATGGAGAAGGACCAGGCAGTCTTTTTTTTTTTTAATTAATCATTTTGTTGAGGACTCTTACAGCTCTTATAACAATCCATACATCAATTGCATCAAGCACATTTGTACATATGTTGCCACCATCATTTCCAAAACGTTTTCTTTCTGCTTGAGCCTTTAGTATAAGCTCCTCTTTTTGCCCCTCCCTCCCCGACCCTCCCACATTTGTGAACCCTTGCTAATTTATAAATTATTCTTATTTTCAAATTTTACAACATCTGCTGTCTCCCTTTATCCATGTTTTTGTTGTTTTTCCACCTGGAAGGGGAGGAGGTATTGTACATCAATCATTGTGATCCGTTACACCTTTCTCCTCCTTCTCCCCCTACCTTCCTCTTGCCCTCATGATATTGCTACTCTCATTATTGGTCCTGAGGGGGTTTTCTGTCCTGGATTCTGTGTGTCAAGGGCTCTTATCTGTACCAGTGTACATGTTCTGGTGTAGCCAGATTTGTAAAATAGAACTGGGGTCATGATATGGGGGGAGGAAGGATTAAAGAACAAGAGGAATGTTGTGTTTTGTCAGTGCTGGCTTATCCCTGCCATGTGACCCTTCTGTGAGGGGATGTCCAATTGTCTCCAGATGAGCTTTGTGTTTCCATTCCAACTTCCTCATTCTCATCCAAACAGTTGTTTGTTTTGGGTCTTCTGATGCCTGATACCTGATCCCATCAGCACCTCGTGATCTCATGAGTTGGTGTGCTTCTTCCATGTGGGCTTTGTGGCTTCCCTGCTAGATGGCTCCTTGTTTAACTTCAAGCCTTTAAGACCCCAGACGCGATAATTTGAAATAACCAGGCACCATCAGCTTTCTTCACCGCATTAGCTTATGCACCCATTTTGCCTTCAGCCTTCTGTCAAAAAGGGGAGCATCACAGAATGCCAGGTTATTCAAACAAAGTATTCTCGCGTTGAGGGAGGAATTGGGTAGAGCCACAATGTCCATCTGCTACCTTAATAATACTTAACCTATAAATAGATGTACATAGACCTATATCCCTTTTGTTATATATTAATGTGTACATGCCTATGTTTATACTACTATAAATGTCTTTTGCCTCCTAGTTCTTTCCTCTACTTTCTTCAAGACCAGGCAGTCTTGCATTCTTCTGTACATAGCTTCTCTGTGAGTCAGAACTGACTTCAAGGCACCTAAGAACAATTCTCCCACTTCCTGTTCCTTTCTTTTCCCTAAGCTCTCTCAATTTTGGGGGTGGGTTAAAAAAGACATTAAACATTACTCTCTACTCTTTGTTCATATTTTTATATTTGGTATGCTCTAATAGTCATATAGTAGACAAAAATGTGCAGATATTTTAGAACTTTTTTTTTTTTCATTTAAGTGCTGGGAAGCATTATGTGTTATGACTAGAAACTTGGTGATCCACTTCCGGAAAAAAAAAATCTGCTGTAAAAAAAACACCCTATGGAACACAGTTGTACTAGGAAACATATCAGTAGGTAGCCATGAATTAGAGTTTACTCTGTGACAAATGGTTTGATTTGGTATTTATCTTTCTTATAGATTGAAATCAATGTCAATTCATTATTTGGAATTTCTTAAATTTTCTGAATCCATGAATTTTCAATTGCAGCGTATGTACCATAATACTAGAATATTTTTCCTATATATACTGGCAATAGTATTCTCTTCCAAAGGATACTTAGACAGAGAAGCTAAGAGTTTTTCTGAAATAACTTATGTTCATACCTATTTCTGCTCAATTTATTTTAGTCTAATACAATATTGTTAAAATCTCTAAACAGATTGTTTTCCTTTTTCGTTTTCACTTATCTGTTTTGTCTTATACATTTCAACGATAACTTTTTACCCATTTATGATTGCTATGTATTTCTCTTGAATTTTGACCTTTATTATATACATAGTATCTAAATTAATTTCTATGGATTCTTGGGATGTGGCACTCTCTTTTATTTTCTATTTCCCACTGCAGCATCTTCTATTTATTTAGTTTGTTGGGTAAATATTGCCTTCCATCCTTGAGCATTCAAATTTTATATGTCATTTTTACTTTTGGTGTTTCTCTGGTAAACCATAGACATGTAATTTGTAAGAATGTAGTCTCAATCTCTCCTAGTGAATAAATTTAATCCCTTTACTTTGATTACTATTATATGTACATACTGCGACAGTGTTTTTATTAAAGTCGCCATGTTTTGGTTTGTATATTGTTTACTCCACACTCCATTACTTTGTGATTATTGATGACATTTTAGTATCTATATTCAATTTTTATATTTCAATTAAAAAATTTTGTTGGTCAATAGCTATTCTTCATCCTAAATAAGACAACTTATTCATGTCTTCTACTTTTCTTTGATCTATCCAATTCCAAAATTTCCATTAAATGTTGACTTTAAACACAAACTGTCATTATAGTATTTCTAGTATATAACTTTCTCTTTCATCATGGATTCTTTAATCAACTCTTTAGTTGTAGGTTCACTTTTCTTCTTGTGGAAGAACATTCGTTAATGGTTGTTTCAAGGATAATCTGCAGGTTACTCTTTTTACCTTTAATTGATTGAAAATATTTTTGTCTCAAGCATATGTTTTTGCTCAATTTTTCTTAGATTTCAAGTTGATAGTGATTCTAAAATGACTATTGCTTGCTGCAGAGCAGAAACATGACTGCATCATTGAGTTATTTGGGACACAAAATGCAAGTATTTACCAAAAATCCTTTTTGTATTAGTGAAGAAAGTTTTACAAGTATTTTTAACTGCCTTTTAAAAATCATCTCAGTGGTATAATAGTCTCAAATATTATTTCTTTTTTGAAGCTAAATGGTTAGTGAAACCATTTAAAAGCTTCTTACAAAAACCTTGCTCAATTTCTTTTTAATTTATTCATGCAGTTAATGTCCAAAATATATCATGAAAGGTAACAGTGTATTTTCACAAACAAATGGTTGAGAAAGTTCTGATAAGTCTGGAAGCTTCTTTCCGTGTGCACCATAAACGTGCTTCATTGCAGGGATTGCTCAGGATTACTGTTCTGTTTTATTCAAGGTTTAGCATTTTCTTTTCGTGTGAAAACATTAACAATCAGTTATTATTAACATTTTGCATTCATAATCATAGAAATATATTTAGAGATTAATATTTGGTTACTAGATAAGGCACAACTCTGTAGCTATTGGAAGAAAAATTTGTAGTACAAATAATACCTTTGCTTTTAAAATGTATACCTTTGACGTGAGTGAATCTCAGACACATACAAATGATAGTCAAACATACTTGAATATACAGAATGTAACTCCAGCAACGTATATGTGCTGTAGGAACATGAACTGCAACATACATTCTGCTTAATTGCAAAAATGTAGGAGATGCTGCCCTATTTTGGTGAACCAGGCACTAGTGACAGCTTCACTGGTCAGTTGTATTTCTCACCTGAAATATTAGATTTGGATGCTATCTGGAATGATTCTGTCTTAACCTTGGAGGATAAATAGGCCACTCTTTGTAACTGTCATTCTTGGTTTCACAATTCAGTAGATAGGAAGTTAACAAATGACTACACAAACGGTCACATTGCCATGGTAACTTAAATTGAGCACAAGGAGTTGGGGTGAAATCTAGTAACATGCCAGTTTTTGTTTTGTTTTCCCTTAGTGAATCTATTCCCATTACCAGGTATCACGGGATGTCATAAAGGAAAATTATCAGAAATTCCTTGGGGATGCAGGCTCTAAAACGATGAGATTTATTTCAGGGTCCATCTGTCTAGATCACTTTAGAAACACTCCTCCTCTTCCATTAACTATATATTTCTTACTTGACTATCTTCCATTTGACCAATTCTCTCTTTTCCAAATTAAGTGCACTCAGATTTAATGATAGAGCTCAGTCCTCACCATAAGAAGCAATGAGAGAATCTCTTGAAATCAAAATCCATGTGTCTTCTCTGACCACTTGTGTCTTCTTTTAAATGATGACCTGTATGGGAACAGCAAAATGGCTCTAACATCAAAGAATGCACCCAAACAATAGAAGAGTTTTTTCTGTAAAGTGTGATGGGTTAATGAACAGCTTAATTTTTCAATTGATTGGCTTCCACATCCTTATAGAGAAGAGCTTAGTTAAATAACAAAGGATGCATGGATAGAGTCTATTATGTTTTCCAATATAATGTGCGCTGCGTACAAAGATAAAGCAGCTTCAAATGCAGTTTTAAAAATTTCATTGCACTTCTTTCAGGCTTATCGTCTGTAGCTCAATTTTCTGAAAGAGCCACTCAACTCCCTGTTGTAAATAAAAACACCACAAGCACCTATAGTGATAGGTGTATTGTACACAGAGCATATTTCATCCCACTACTTTGGTGAATAGCAAACTGCAACCCACTGGTTTGCCACATGTTTCCTTAAATGAAGATTCATTGGAATAGAGTCAGATTTATTCTTTACCTGCTGCCTTTTCCCTTTTATGACACATCCGAGTAGTGAGACAGACTATATGGCCTCAAAATCCTAAAATATTTGTTAT
>NW_022103948.1:391380-407248 GCF_000313985.2 Echinops telfairi
AATGTACAAATGCGCTTTACACAATTGATGTGTGTATGGATTGTGATAAGAGTTGTATGAGCCCCTAATAAAATGATTTTTTTTAAAAAGAGAGAAAAAATTGCTGACCCTTGAACTCATTGGTTATTTTCAATTGCATACAGAGAACATATTTACATAATCAGGAAGCTGTCATGCTCTTTGCTGCTACTGCTGCTGCTGCTTTACCTTGCTTCTGTAACTGTAAGGACCATTTCTAAATACTTTCAGAGAACTTAAAATAATATACTGAAGTCAATACTTTTTTTCCCCTCTAAGCATTCATTGTGCACTATCATATGGGTAATGAAAATCTGAAAGACCTAGCAGCATTTCCTAAGGGGTGTTTGACTTGACCTTTTCATTCAATAGAGATGCAATTAGTATCTATAATAGATAGGTTGTAAATATGTAAAGGTACATATCAGTAGCTCATTGAGCCTAATAAAAGCTTAGTTATTGATCAAGTAAGGGTGCATTTGACATTAGAGGACCATTGATGAGCTCAGAAATGGGTAATTTAAATTCCCAGATTAGATTAGGGAGAAAATGTTCAGATGTCACGAGTATAGATTACTTTTGAAGTATTTGTCTGCATGATAATGTATATTATTGACAAACATCTCCCATCCCCGCAAAAAGAGGATATAAATCATTTGATTGTTTAATACTCTTTGGGGAAAAAAATTAACCTGAACTCTTCTTTCATTATTTGTAGAAAGATCAAATGTTTTGCTTCTATACATTTAGTATTTAAATAATACATCTTTGCAAGGGCTCTGATGATCTGTACAGAAAGAACCAAGAAAAGGATCAAACATTTAGCATAATAAAATGATGTGAAAGATATAATCAATTTGACCATTTTGGTATCATTTGGTAATCAATAGTGTTTCTTTGGTCACATGTTGATGCAGCATAAAGATTCAGTTTATTTGGTCAAGAGGCTGTTAGATCTCTCTGGAGCTAGATTTATACCTCGATCCTTGGCTCCGCGCGAGAAAGAATTCACGCTGAAGCCTGGTTCATGATCGAAGTGAGTTTTATGAAAGTTAGAAGAAGTTTCAGGTTTACACGGCACCCAAGGGGCTCCTCCCGGACATGCGGCCTGGCTGGAAGCGGCTCTGTGTCCCTCAAAGCTTGCCAAAGCTCTCTGCACCTAAGTTCTCTCTCCTCCCATCTAGGTTCTCTCTCCTCCCGTCTGAGTTCTCTCTTCTCCCCTCTCCGGGCTTCTGCCTTTCCAAGGATTCCACAGGGAGGCATGGTGGAAGACCCCTGATTGACCCCATTGGCTGAATTGAATTTACCTGGCTAGGTGATCCAATTCAAGTTCACGCCCACCCCTGCTTACCTGGGGGAACCCTGAACATGTGCTGCGAGCCACTCCTTTGTTTCCCTAGCTTGACCCTCTGGGCACGCGTTAATGGACATCCCCCAGTCCTATGCTGGCCTACCTAACAAGTCTTAATCCAGTGCATGGAAGTGAAAAAGGGGGCGGGGGGGGGTCGTTAAATTAAAGTTAACTAGAGGCATTGATTTGTCAAAGAAGGTTAGAATAAAATGATTGCAATATATAAAGAGTAAAGCTTTTGTCAAGGAAGATATTTCCGCATTCTATGTGACTGATATCACTACCCAATGTGAATTTCATTGGTTCCAATCAACAATTCTCAACTCTTGGTCCACTTTAGAAATGGCTGGAATGATTTTAAGATGAAATCAGTTAGTTGGTTCTTTTCTAGAAAATATATTGTAATTATTATTGGTGGGATTCCAGACTTGCTATTTCTGCAAAGTCCCTCTGGTGATTGTGATGTCTTACTTTGCCTTCGCATTTTCCTGAAGCTTCCTGTATTTTGTCCTTCTTTTGTTTCAATCTGTTAGAATTCAGAATGAACTAACAAATCTTTGTGCCTCCCTTTAGAAATTAAAATAAGCTCATCTCCATCTGAAGGGCAGAATACTTGTAGAGGGAATATGGGCATAGAGTATTTAGCTGAGGGATCCTGTGTTGTGCTCCCCATCAGGGTTCAGTTTTGCAATTCAATTAGAATTCCTGGTGAGGAGAGAAACCATTGTTGTTTTCCTTTAAAAGTTAAAATTGAGCCAGCTCCATTTGATGGGCACAACTTTATTAACAATACCTGCAGCTGGAATGCAGAGGTGACCAGCCAAGCTAAAAGAACAATCTGAGAACCAAATGGCCTAGCAAATTGGTCAAACTTCTCTAGAAGACCCTTTCCCCCATGCCCTGTCTATAAAACACCCATTGATCTGTTTCTGGAGGAAGCAAATTTTGATAGACAAGGCCCACTCTGTCCTCCTTGGGCACTAGCACCCCACAGTCTCACTGTCCCTTTTACCTCTGCCTTGGAAAGGGCCCACTTGTGCCAGGATTCCCACATCACCCATTCACTTTGTGTGACCAAATTCACCCACTTTGTATGAACACTTGCAATGATATCTAAGTTGAGACCCACTGACTGAAAATACGAAGCACTTTCCCTTCAGACAAAGATAAAAATGGTGAGAGATGTAACATTTATTAGAAAAATTTCATGGTAAGGCTTTAAAAATATTATAGAGAAAAGGTGATTAGTCTTAGTTCCCAGTTATTTAAGTAAATTCATTTCAACTGAGTAGTCTGTTAACTTTGTCATAGAAGATAGATAGATATAATGGTCAAAGCATACTATACATATACTGGGCTCGTTGGTAAAATGTGACATCTTTAATTAATTGTTGATTAGCATAGTATATTTAGGTTCTTTCCTTGAAAGATGAAAGGATGGTTGGTAAATGGCAGTATCCAACTTGAAAAATTGTTGATTACAGAATTTAGAACACACAATGTGTTTTTTGCTTTTATGGTCAAGCAAGAATATTTATGGAAGATGAAATTGGAAAATAATACTGGATTGATGAATTCCTTGACTTTTCTATCTACATTATGAAGAAGTATTAGGATATTCTTAGGAAATCCATAGGCAAGTATAGAGATATTAGATAGATGATAGATAGATAGATAGATAGACAGACAGACATAGATAAACCAAAGAACCAAACTCACTGCCATTGAATCCATGTAGACTCATAGTGACCCTATAGGACAGGGTAGAACTGTCCCTGTGAGTTTCTGAGACTATAACTCTGTAAGGGAGTAGAAAATCCTACATTCTCCCTCAGAGAGGCTGCTGGTTTTGAACAGCTGACCTGGATGTTAGCAGTCCGACTTGTAACCACTCTGCTACCAAAGGTCCTATATAACCTGTAGATAGTTAGGAGAAAAGTGATAAACCAAATATGGCAAAATATTAATGACTGACTGATGGAACTGGTTGATGGGTAAATGGGCATACTTGTTCCTTTCCTTGCATGTTTTCTGTGATTTAAAAATCATTTTTTTAAATAGTACTTGAACATGCTTATTAAATAATATATGTGTCAGGCACTGTTTTAGGTGACCAGGAAAATAATGTAGCTAAAATCATGGTGGGTCAAAACAGATAAAAATGAGGAATCAAGTATTGTTTGGTTTGGTTTTTGTTCATTCATAGTAGAGTGTTTCTCAGAGGTATTATGTCAATGGAGGTCACTCCCTTGAAGGTGTGTTATATGCTTTTCTGTTTATTGGCTTATGAAACCCAGATCGATGAACCTAGAGGGACAGCAAGTAGAATAAGGGGGTACAGTGGTGGAAGTAGGGTAAAAGGGAGATGATATCAAGGAGTCCGTGTAGTAAAAGAATGGTTGGAAACATCGTGGTAGCAATTGTACAGCTATACTTGACGTGATTGAAATATGAAATGATACATTATATGTATTAAATCCCAACTTTAAAAGAAAGAAATAGAAAGCCAAACTTTGAATCTTCACACCCAATAGCTATAGATTGATGTCAAAAGGCTTTCCTCCACAGAACTTGCAATAATAAACTTGTTCTTTCATGTGAAAAAAAAAAGTTAATTAAAGAGGATATTTTAGTGATAGTGTGAAAATAATGCAATGGGGTGATGTACAAAGAATTATAGGGGGAGGAGCTCTTTTTAAATATTGGCACAAAAAGGTACCAGAGAAAGTGACATTTAACTGAACTAATTAGTGGCAGAATACATAAAGATCCAAACAGAAGAACTTGAGAGTGGACAACACATTGTACAATCAGGAAACAAAGTGTTACAAGAACTTAATGAAATATCAGAGAATTCATAAAAAATTGAAGTAAAAATGTAAGTCCTTTTGCTAACCTGAACTATTTCTATGTAGGATATTTTTTTTCTCTTAAGAACCCCAGGCTCAGACAATTATGGATCTCTGAGAGCTGGGGGCCAAGGTGCTGTTACGGAGAACCCTATTTAGGTGGACTGATCAGCCAGAACTAAAATGAAATGTGTATTTAAGATTAATAGGAGCCTTTATTATTAAACTTGAGGGTAAATGTGGTTTGGCTTCCCTCTTCTGGAGAACAAGGTACAACTGAATTGTTTCTTTTGAGTTAAAGCTTCCTGTTCCCCATAGAAATTAAGTAAAATAATATGTTGGGCTTGAATTTTAAAAACCTTAATTAAGTTTTGTAATGCATTTCTTATAACATATAATTTTGCCCAAAGATTATTTATGGACCAGGGGCAGGGGATGGAGGTGGGGGAGAACATTGAATGGAGTTTTATAGGTTATCAACCCCCCACCCCCACCCCGCCCCCTTTTTCTTTATATTCCTTTCCCTCTCTATTTACTGAGAGGACCATAGTAGTAAAAAGAAAGGAAGGAAGTGAGTTGGGGGTAGTAGTGGATGTGACTTGCTTCTGTCTCTATGATCAGCGAATCAATGGCTTGTTAGGGTCTCCTATCGTTCCTCAGAATCGAATGAGTGGAAAACGCAGGGAATTTTAAAGGCATCCGAACATGAATTTGATGTTTAAATTTGAAGTAGTTATATCAATAATTTTGACTTTTCATAGGTTGGAATCTGATGTGTGGAGTGATAAGCACTGCCATCGCTGCAGGAATAGAAGCAACATAAATATGTTCTTGGGTCATCATTAAAGGAAGACTGGTCTATGTTTACCCTCAGGTAATACCAGGGAAAGTTTAGCTGAACAAAACTAATTAAAAACAAAAGGATATAAACAATGGCAAAATGATCCTTCTGGTTGGGAACCCAGACATGGTGAAATGGCTTTGTTCGACTCTTTTATCAACTGTAGTTTAAGGCAATCCTTATCTATACAGCTTAATTATGGAAACACTTAAACCCCCCAATCCAGCTGTTCTACAGCTTTGCCTTTATATTGTGTTTTTACCTAATAGTTTCCTTTTTTCTTTGGAGTTAATTTTTCAGGTGATGTTCTATCATTACATTGCATACTTGAGAGTTTAAAACTCAGTTTAGTCATCTTTGCATTTTCCACAATATGCTTCACATGCTGATTTTTTATTTATTTATTTATTTATTTTTGTTTTAATGATAACCTAAACTAAATCAAACCACTGTTGTTGAGTTGATTTCAACTCATAGCGACCCTATCGGACAGAGTAGAATTGCTCCACAGGGTTTCTGAGACTGCAAAACTTTCTGAGAGAAAGCAACCTTATCTTCAAACCTTGGGTTTGAAGTTTGAACCTGGGAGTTAGCAGCTCAATGCTTAACCCACTGCACCACTCAGAGTTATTTTTTATATGATGAGGTCTCAGAAATAGCTATTGAGCTACAATTGGAATACATGTAAAACTTTTACTTTTAATAAAATATTTTATTTTTACTTTAATTATTGTATTTTAATATAATTATTTACCGTAAGTTTTAAAAATAATGACAATTGGTATATATTGTAATTGAAACTAACTCACTTACTAACTCATTGCCCTTTTCTCAATCCAGACTCAGAGTGACCCTATAGGATAGAGTGGAACTGCCACTGGGGGTTTCCAAGGCTGTGAATCTTGATGGGAGTAGAAATCCTCATCTTTCTCCAGTAGAGCAGCTCATGGGTTTGAACTGCTGGCCTTGAAGTTAGCAGCCCAATGTGTAATCTATTACACCTCAAGGATTCCTTTCATTGTATCTATATTATATTAATAGTTAAATATGATTATTAAATTTTATTAATTTTCATATCAGTTCAACCCCAATTCTTTTCAAACATTCAAATATCAACAAGACAGATAAAATATGTGCAAAATACAGTTCTTTCTTTGTTTCATTTGTAGAAAACTTCTGACCAGTCATGGAAAAGAAAGTTTTCAAGATAGGATTGAGACTTTAATGAGGGCCGGTGTGCTTAAAAATGCTGTGGCTTGGGTTAGGCACACCTTACTCTCAAAGTGACACTTCTGCTTTTTAACATTTAAAAGAGCTATGTTTTAGAAGACTGACAATGCAATACAAAAGCTAGACAAAGAAATAGGAAGGCCAAAGAAGAATGGATTCATTTGAATTATGATGTTGGGAAATAATATTGAATTTGCTTTGTGGCCCCAAGAACCAACAAATCTGTCCGGTAGAAGAAGTGTGAATGCTCCTGAGGTACAAGAATGGATAGATTTCATCTCAGGTACTTTTGATACGTTATGCAGAGGGACAAGACCCTGTATAAATACATCATACTTGGTAGAATGGATCAGTTAAAAAGAAGTCCCTCAATAAGCCTGACGACACAGTGGCCACAAGAAGGTTTTGTTCTGTTGTAAGGTCCACAGAATCATTATGAGGTGGCATTTACTCAATGTCACCTAACAGTAACAGCATGGAGTGCTTGGATGGTCTTGACAACAATTGTCCTTTTTCCCCCCCCTTGTTGGAATCATGACAATCCCTGTTGAAACATATGATCTCTCAACCTCAATGCCTAATGCTTCAGAAATGGCCATACCTTTATCACCCACTGAGAATCTGAATCCAAATTCTAGGTTAATTTTGAACCTCCTTTCTTCCTGACAATTGCATGCTAGCTGGACAATAAGAAACGTATGGTAACTAAAAATATTGATTTATCCTTTGCTTAACTGGCAGTAGCATTCTCAATCCAACCTGCTTTCCAACACTGTTTTGACCAGCAATGAATCCTCAAGGGCATTCTCTTGACCTTGTTTTCATGTCTGATGTCAAATGTAACTGTGCATGTCCAAGCATCCCACAATCGCTGAAGGTATTCACACACTCTTTCATTTAGAAAACCAAATGCAAATGCATTCATTTTACCACTGGTAGCATAATGGTAACATGTTGGGCTGCTAACCACAAGATCAGCCATTTGAAACCACCAGCCAATCCAAGGGAGAAAATGAGGTTTTCTACTCCCATGAAGTTACAGTCTCAGAAACCCACAGGGACAGTTCTACTATGTCTAAAAGGTTGCTAGGAGTCAGAATCAATTCAATGGCAGAAAGTTTATTTTTTCATGTGTAAGTGGCAACAAGCCCACATTTCTTTATTTTGGATGTAGTTTTTCTTTTTCTGGAGGTGCTCGCGATTCTTGTATATTGATCATAAAATTACTTGGTTTTCTGAATTTAAAGAAAGCTAAAGCTAAAGAAAGATCTCTTAATCTATTCTTTTCCTTTATTATCCCGTTGTAATGGAATTCAAATATACCTACTGCCTTGTAAAGAACATTTATAACCTTTGCTTTTGTTTCAATTGATATTCTATGACCTGAAAGCCATTGGTATTTTTAAAGAGAAGGAATTAGGAGATGTTCTCAAATGTATTCTTTTTTTTGTTTGTTCACAAGTGATACTATTTATTGTCTAAAGCACATCTATACATTTGTTGCCCTCATTATTCCCAAAATTCGCTTTCCTCTTGGGTTC
Source organism: Echinops telfairi (assembly GCF_000313985.2). Classification (NCBI taxonomy): domain Eukaryota; kingdom Metazoa; phylum Chordata; class Mammalia; order Afrosoricida; family Tenrecidae; genus Echinops; species Echinops telfairi. Next base: position 399,211 of record NW_022103948.1, read on the forward strand.
CCGGAATCAGCTCATTTTCCTTTTTTCCCCTCCCCCTCCCTTCCTCCTCCCCTCTCCCCCATGTACCCTTGATAATTTATAAATTATTATTGTATCTTATATTACACTGCCCAGCGTCTCCCTTCACCCATCCCTCTGCTGCCCATCCCCCAGAGAGGAGGTTATATGTAGCTCCCTGTGATCAATTCCCCCTTTCTACACCCCTCTTCCCTCCTGGTTTCGCCACTGTCACCCCTGGTCCCGAGAGGTTCTTCTGTCCTAGATTCCCTGTGTTTCCAATTCCCATCTGTACCGGTGTGCATCCTCTGGTCTAACCATGTCTGTAAGGCAGAACTGGGGTCCTGGTAGTTGGAGGGAGGAAGTGTTTAAGAACTAGAGGAAGGTTGTGGGTTTCATTATTGCTATACTGAACCCTAAGTGACTCATCTCCCCACTACCCCTCTGCAAGGTATGTCCAGTTGTCTAGAGATGGGCATTGGGTCTCCATCATGTGCCACCCTCATTGACAAGGATATGATCCCCACCCCCACGCCCCGCCTTTGGTGTTTGAAGCCTGGTCCCTTTGGCCCAAATGTATTCTTTTGATACTATTTCATCACACACATATAGCACCAATCATGAAAATGGCACAAGGCTGGTCACTGTTTCATTCTGTGCTACATAGGGTTCACGTAAGTTGGAACCAACTTGATGGCATCTAACAACGACAGTTTGGTGTGAGGAAATGCACTGACTTCCAATCGGTGCTACAGGGCAATTACTGAGGCCATAAAGAAATGAACAGAACAGTGTATTGGCTTAATAAACTAACTATATGTTAAACATGCACAATAAAAAAGCTCATTATTTATTCCCACTAGGAATACAGGGTGTATAAGTCATGCATCTGCATCTCCAATGACTAAAAACCGAACTTCCAACAGAATTCATTATGCTTATTTCTATAATGCATGCATAATGCTTTGTTTTCTTACTTGAGTCTGAATTTTTAACATTCAAGTCCAATTGCATAGTTTTGCCTGGCGGAAATCTTGCATCTCTCACTAACAGCTTTTCCATACTACAGCACCAGTGGTTCAGCAAACCACAAATAGGGATTTCTGCTTCTCTGTTGTTTTTATTTTAGCCCATATATGGTAAGATGATAGCCACGATCTTGTTCTATAAAATTCTATTTGATGAATAGCAAAAATATGCATTAGAGGAAAGTATATAGAATATGTATTGGAATATAACAGGTCATGTAGCCTCTGACTAATCATCAGAACACATTATGGACATTTTGCTTAACCAATAAGAGATATTTGCTGCCTCTTTTCTAACATGCTGAAAAGACTCCCAGAATCAGAAGGAGCCAGATGGTGATGGGAACAAGATATACAGCTGGACCATCTGCCAGACACACTGACTCTCGCGCGCAGTCCGAGGAGAACTCAATGACTTCCCTTGGATAATCAACCTCATTCCAGAAAGTAGTCTGTTTACTTGGTTTGCTGCACAATACATCCATAAAAATAAGCATTAGCCAGGCATGCTATATATATACATTATAATATGCCACACCATTGCTTTTATTAGCAAGAATAGATATTATTATACAGTTGTTTAGTAATACTCTTTCTGCTTGCTCTTTTACAAATTGAATCTCATTTGTTCTTTGCTGCCCACATACTTAACTTATTTACAACCATTTATATATTTTCTTTCTCCAAGAGGGTTTTTACAGCACTTTCCAAACTACTATAATCTGCCAATCTAATTCAAGCCCTATTTGTGCTCAATTTATGATCAGAAATACATTTAATGGTGCCAAAATAATTCTCTGGTACTCCAAAGGGCCCACTCTCATCTATCATTTCCCACATTTATGATCTCTCAGTTTGTTTTTAATCCAGTTTACTGTGTTCTTATCAAAATGGATTTGACAATTTTTGTGCACTTACGTGAATCAATATATAACCACCTTATTGAAGTGCAGACATTTATTATTCATCATCCTCCCTTCACACACTAATTTTATATAATCTGTCAACAAACTCTAAACTGGGCCCAGAATGATTTACTGTTCATGATTCCACTGTGTTTATTTCTCATGGTTTCATTGTCCTCTAGACATTTTCAGAATCTTTCTCACTCAGTTTCATCAATGACTAAGCTATATTTTGTGCTCATGGATAGCCTGAGAGGGTCTTTTGAGGAGTGGGTTATCAACTCTTTCAATGAGAAGGCTTTGGTAAAGGCAAGAATTGTAGATGGCCTAGAGCTATATAGGAAGGGGTTTCAAAAAGTTCTTGGACAAATGAACTTGAAAGACAATGGAATTGTTCCATTGTTTTTGAAGCCCCTTCTCATATTCAAATAAATAAATGCAAGTGTAAGCGAATTCTTGCACCCTCATCCTCATAAGTTTACAATGTGAATAAGAATACCCACAGCCTTCAAGTTGCTTCTGACTCATAGCAACTCTATATAGGGTTTCTTGAGATATAAATTTTTATTGGAGCAGATAGCCTCATCTTTCTTCCATGGAGCAACTTGTGGATTTGAACTGCTAACCTTGTGGTAAACTTGGGCTCCCTAAAATGTTGTTAAATTATTACAGAGAACCGTTAAATATATTCTTTTTTAAAAAAAAAAATCATTTTATTTGGGGCTCATACAACTCCTATTACAATCCGTACATACATAAATTGTGTCAAGCACATTTGTACATTCGTTGCCTTCATCATTCTCGAAATATTTGCTCTCCACTTAAGCCCTTGGTATCAGCTCCTCATTTCCCTCCTCCCTCCCTCTCTCCCCTTCCTCATGAACCCTTGATAATTTATAAATTATTATTATTTTGTCATGTCTTACACTGTCCAACGTTAAATATATCCTTAAAATGTATCTACAATAGTTCAAGTTGACTCTGGTTCTCTTCTGGAGCATGCTAAGTACCAGAAATTTATTACATGACAAGAGATAGTTTTAATACTGCTTCAACACTGTTCTATTTACCATCATTTTCAATGCACTAGAGCACTCGTGGGGTTATTATGGAACTCTGTGTCATACAGAATTAGGAAAAATAGCTAGTTTCCTTCATCATGGGCCAACTTGCCACCATTCAAAATGTGTTACTTCCTTAAGCTTAAAACTCAACCACAAAAAGCTGTCTTTAATATATATATTCTATTCTATATACATATATTCATTCTAAAGTCAGGGTACCTCAGCTGTAGGGGAAGATTCTCTGTCTGTGTGTAAACTCTGCAGGAAGGTACTTGTTTCAGATTCTGGAGACGGTTTCCTTGATCTTCCCTTGACATCTATCTTCCCCCTGTCTTTGTGTCTTTGTGTGTATGCTTATAATTCAGAAGTGAGTAGGTTTAGGAGACAATCTACATAGATATAACCTCATTAACATAGCAAGAAAACCTTGTTCCCAAACAGGATTGCATTTGCAGGTCTACAGGGTTAAGGTTCTAGTACATATATTAGAGGACACAGTTCTAAGATACTGGGTTAGGTAGAGCTCCTTATTAAAATGTCCTTTGCAAAATGTATATCCTTCACCTTCTTCCTGAAACCCCTCTGGCCACAGGGATCACCAATCATTGTCTCATGTATCTGACTGGGAGGCATATCCTAATCTCAGCTGACATTGTTCAGTGCCCTTTCCCTGGACCATAGTACAAACACTCCTCTTTGAATTCTGTCCACAGAGGAATCAACCAAAAGGCAAGTCAGTTAATGCAAATAACCTCTTCTAGTGTTTCTGCGTGGCTTTCCAAACCCTTAAAGACATCTTTATAATTTCAATTTATGTTTATGGTGGATAGATGTACTCTGTGGGTGCTGTGGTAGTTACATAATCTGGTGTCAATTTGGGACTTGGAAGGATTTAAAGTGAAGGGGTAGAGCCTAGTCTGTCAATTGGGTCATTGCCAATGAGGCCTCTGTGTGGGCATGGCCTTCTCCTGAGAATTCTGGGAACGCTGGCATCCCTGAGGAGAAATCACATGGACCTACCCTGATGCAGCCCTGGGAGCTGGAGGAGCCACATGGAGACCCCTGCCAGCACTGAGATGCTTCTATCACCATTGACTTCCCACCCACTGGCCTGTGATCTTCCTGTATTCAACATCATTGCATGTGTTTCGTGATTCTGAAGAGGACTTTACAGATGGGTATTGGAAATATGGGCTAATATCGAACTTGTGGACTTGGTCTGAACTGGGCTGGGGTGTTTTCTCAATATTCACCTGCTCTTATATATAAAGTTCTTTCTTATACACATATGAGTATCCCTGGATTTGTTTCTCTGGTCTATCTGGACTAACACAGGTCTAAGGCCTACATATGAGTTTACAGTTATATAGCTAAACTAGGAAATGCTAGCTACAATAGCAAGTCAAGGCAGACCAGAGACACTTAATGAAGATGGAAGATTGTAGCTTTTAGTGTAGATTATAACTCAAAGTAAAGAAGACCAAAATCCTCACAACTTGATCAGTAGACAACATCATGAAAAACAGAGAAAATATTGATGTTGTCAAGGGTTTTATTCTACTTGGATCCACAATCAATGCTTAGGGAAGGAGCAGTCAAGAAAGGGAATGATATTGGGTAAATCTGCTGCGAAAGATTTCTTTAAAATGTAAAAGAACAAAGATGTCACTTTGAGAAACAAGGTGCATCTGACCCAAACCATGGTATTTTCAATGACCTCAGATGCATATGAAAGCTGAACAATTATTTAAAAGACCAGCGAAGAATTGATGCATTTGAGGTATGATGTTAGCAAAAAGTATTGAAAGTACCATGGATTTCCAGAAGAATAAGAATATCTGTCTTGGAGGAAGTATAAGCAGTATGCTCCTTAGAGACAAGAATGATGAGACTTCATCTCATGTACTTTGGACATGCTATCACAAAGGAACAGTCCCTGGAAAAGAACTTCATGCTTGGTAAAGTAGAGGGTCAGTGAAGGAAAAAAAAAAAGAAGAAGAAGGAACAAAACACCTTCAAGGAAATGGATTGGCACAATGGCTGCAACAATGGGCCCAAACATAGCAACGATTGGGAGGATGACCCAGGATGGGTAGGTATTTCCTTTTGCTGTACATAGAGTCACTGTGCTTCACAACCAAGTTGACGGCACCTAACAACAAAAAGAACAAGCTATGATAGCGAAGTAGGGGTTGTAGAATATAAGTTGCAAATCCTATTTGGGGTATCAAAAATTTGTCTACTTCGTCATAGTGAACCAAGTTGTAAGCAACAATGTTCTGATACAATGTCTAAAGGTCTTTGCTTCTATATGACTTCTATAACACCTGGCTGGTTAGAGGATCTTGTTCTATTCTAATTAGACAAATATTGCTGACCTGCTATGTTTCAGAGACTGAAATAAGTATTAAAATTAAAGATGATTGCAATCTAGAAGGAGTCTCAGAGATAAATAATGATAGAAATTCTGACAAATGTAATATTGGAAGTCTATGTACAGTATATAAGCAGCACTGAAGAAAGGAGACTGAAGTCTACCTTGGGAAATATGATTAAAATTAGAAAGAAAAGGCACACAAAAGTTTATTCTGGACTTCATTTACTTCCTTGAAAAATAGTTAGACTATGTAAATTCGAAATATTTAACAATTACTCAACTATTTAAAAATTGAAATGATTTGCTGTGGTAATATTTGTTTTACTGATATTAGGTACCAAATAATAAACCTACTGTCATGGATTCAATTCTGACTCACAGAGATCTTACATAAGGTTAGAGACCCATAAATCTTTACAGGAACAGATAGCCTCATCTTTCCCACATACAGCAACTGGTTAATTTGAACTGTTGACCTTGTGTTTAAGAGTCCAATGCTGACCCAGCAGGGTCACCCGGTCTCTTTGACTTAAGGTAAGGGGCTGGGTCTCTCTCTATTTTCTCTCCCTGGAACTCATTCAGTCATGCTTTCATCTCCACTGCTTCTCAGAAACTTCTCTTGGCAAAATCCTGTGGTCAATTTTTAGAATATTTAGTCTTTATCATCTTCACCGTTTCAGTAGCATTTGATGTTCCTAAGAATACTATCCTCATTTGGCTTCCACAACACTATATTCTCCTGATTTCCCTCCTACCTTAAGTAGGCATAGTATTCCTTCAAGAATAAGGGGATTGTATTCATGAAATGGGTAGTATACTACTGTGTCATTAAACTTACTAGAATATCACATTTTACTACTGCTCACCCCATTTGGCTTAAATATTAAATATGTACAATAATATTTAGCATATGAAAAATATGGATAATTTATTGAAACCCTTTGTTCTGTGATGCTGTAGGGGGGGAAGCTGTTTATTCCTTGGGCAAATGGGACAGGACTAACACATTTCAAGGCCCAAGGTCATGGAAGGGTGATAACAGCTCATCCTGGGGAGCTGAGTTAAGAGGTTGTTGGGCTATCTCTCCTTCTGAGATAAAACAGACACTTTGCCCCTTGTTCTCTGGCAGAGGCTAGAGAAAGCAGTCACCAGCAAGTTTATCAGTATCTTCGTGTTCCCAGCCTCATCCTCCCCTCCTGTCTATGAATAACTTGGTTGAAGTGATAATGCTCCTTTGTATGCCTCAAGAATTGTAAATCACCTTTTGTGTAATCCCGGCACAAACACGCTGGCTATGTGACCTGATCACCAGACAAACTCACACTGAATTAAGTTCTGGGCTTTGTAGCAGCTATGCTGCACACACCCCCATGCCCTAACTTTTTGTCTATCTCTCTTGTATATAAATTTTCTCCTGGAGATTATACCCTCTTGAACCCATGCAATTTATAAGATAAGAGCCAGTCTCTACATTACCTTACATGATGCAAATAATAAAAGGGAAAAATGATAAAAAGTATTATTTCACTTCTACAGATGTAATGATGTTGGTCAATATTTCTGTGTTGATTCAAGTATCAGGTGTGGTGGAGTAAATTTTCTTTATAAGGTTCTTTTACCTAAGTCTCTGTAACCCCCACCAAATGATTGGGTGAGAATATGTAAATAGGGTTTGCGTAACACTAAGAATGGGGAATGGTCCTACCCCCCCATAATGATGAGTCATCTTTGAAGCAGTAGCAGAGATGAGAAAAACCTGGAGGACCATGGCAGAGCACATTCAAGGTCCTCGGTCTGAAGTGGCAGAGGCCATGGAGAGCAGATGAATCAGACATTGTGGCATGGAGACTCAGAAGAGCAATGCTGAAACTGCCGGGTACTTTCTTCTCCTTACCCGGCTCGAGAATTGTCTACCACATGGCTGAGAGGCAAAGGATCAGCGTCGAAGACCAATGACTGTGTCCTTACTATTTGCTGATCCTGACATGTGGAAACTTATTGGCTTCCCTAATAAACCCCCTTAATTGTGAATTTTTTCTGTGAGTCCTTCCTGGCCTTTGCAATGAATGATCAGATCTAGCATAGGCATAGAATGGCATGGGAGGAATGTTTTATGTTAGAATAAATAATGGAAGCTGGAGCAAGAGGCATGTCTGACTCCTCTTGTGACGATAGGGAAGCCAGAGGAGGTCTGATATGTCCACCTCCATTGCTATTAATGCACCAGACATCTAAAATAAAAAAGAATGTATTGACATAAAATAGATTGATTCAAATTCTCTACATTCTTTCCCTCTCACCACACACACACACACACACACACACCAGTTTAACAAATTTCATCTCTATTTAAAAATTTTTTTATCACTCATCACTTTTACTGAAAAATCTCATCTGGAAACAGAGTTGTATCTTTCTCTTACTTTCTTTCTCCACTCTACCTGCTTATTGGGTATCTTAATTTGTATTAGATGATGAAGTGTTGGATTATAAGCTAAACTACATTTCTACTATCATAATAACTACCTTATAGGACTTGCATTTATTGCTGTAAAATAGATAACCAAATAATCCATTTATCATTAAAAATGAAGTTAAATCTTCAGCTATTAGGATAAACTTCATTATTCATAGGTTGTTGTTGGTAGTTGCCATTCAGTTGCCCCC
>NW_022103948.1:407733-408880 GCF_000313985.2 Echinops telfairi
TGACCTACTCAAATGTTTGCCATATCAAATATGTGGCGAGTGCTTTTAACAGAATCGAAGTAAAATATAGTCAAAAGAATGAAGAAAACAAAATATCAAGAGCCAGCAATGGGAAAAAATCAACATAAAACAAAAATTCATGTACTCAGAGGGATAAGGAAAGTTATTGTATCTATTAAACAAGAATAGAATGCTATAAAATAAAGAATGGTCTGAGCATAAAAAGGAGCACTTGGAAATTAAAATTGGACAGCTGAAATAAATAATGTAGTGGAAGGAATGAAAGAGACACTAGGGAAGTCTCCAAGAAAGTAGAATAAAAAGAAACAAACCAAAATAGAGTGTTAACTTAGAAGGTCAAATATCCAAATAAATTACCTTTATTTCAATAAACACAACCATAACGAGTTCAGAGATAATTATCCAAGAATAATGCAGGAAACAAGTTTGAGCTGGGATTTTTTTCATCTATACAAAACTACAAATTATATAAGGTGAAATTTCAGAATATCACTCTGGATGGGTGATCTTTCAATATTTTACAATAAAGAAATGACACCACGTAGTGAACGAAAAAAAAAAAACAAGAATCTCAATAGGAGACTGGATTTTTCTAAAGCTACACTGAAAAGAAAAGGACAAAAAGCCACAAACCTTTAAACTGTGGAGAGAATGTCCTTATTACCCTAGACATTAAAATCCTCTCATGATTAGTTACATAGGACAGTATAAAAGATCTATTACCAGGTGTAAATGCTCCCTCCCTTTTTCTTACTTCCCAGAGGTCTGCTAGTCTGAACCTCCTGGAATATGTGCTCCTGAAATATGGCACTATGCAAAAGACAAAGGAGACAGGTAATCAGAGACTGAAGAAATGCAAAATAGCAACGGAAAGCCTTAGAGCAACGGTTCTCAACGTGTGTGGGTCATGACCCCTTTGGGGGTCCAACGACCCTTTCACAGGGGTCGCCTAAGACCATCGGAAAACACATCTTTCAGATGGTCATAGGAACCGAGACATGCTCCTCTATTTCTGTCCAGGTGTGTCTGCCCACCTGCAGATACGTCCACCTACGAGTACCCGGAGTGAAGACTGTTACCCATGCTACACCATGCTTCAAGACAAAATTTCATTTATTTGTCATTA
>NW_022103948.1:410522-423880 GCF_000313985.2 Echinops telfairi
AAACACAGGAAATCCAGGATAGATGACTCCTTCAGGACCAGTGGTGAGAGGGGCAAGGCCTGGAGGGTGAAGGAAATGTGGGGTAGAAAGAGGGAGCCGATTATAAGAATCTAAGTATTGCCTTCTCCCTGGGGGAGGGACAGCAGAGAAGAGGGCGGCAGGGAGATGTCGAACAGTGTAACTTATGACAAAACTATAATAAGTTATGAATTATGAAGGGTTCATGGGGGGGGAATGAGCAACTGATATAAGGGGCTAAAGTGGAAGGCAAATGTTCTAAGAATGATGAGGGCAATAAATGTACATATGTGCTTGACACAATAGATGGATGTATGGATTGTGATAAGAATTGTACGAGCCCCCAATAAAATAATTAAAAAAGAAAGAAATAAAGAAACCTCAATTAAAAAAATAATAAGAAAGAAAGAAACCTCAATAAAGACGACTCCAAAGTGAAGAATATTCAACCCATGCATGAAATATTACTGCAAACCCTGCCAGAAAGATGCTGAAATAGTTGGTGGCAGACACTCTCAGTGAAGGAAAAGCAGAGGCAAATGCGAATAAGCAAACATACAGGCAATGATTTCCTGTAAGAAAATTAAAGCATCGCCTAAGGAGGTACATTCAGTCTGCACTTTTGGGCAAAAAAGTAAGAGAATATTTGATTTAGTAAAATACTGTGTGTGTCCATGTGTGGACGTGCGTGCGCCCACACATACATAGCCATACAAGAAACAGTTACCTTTCTACTTGAAGAGTTGGCTTAGTTTAAATGCGAATTGACCCAGGCACTTTTCTGTTTGTTAATTTGTCATTTCCATCTGTTTCTAAATTGACACTATTCTCTGTCATTGTTTATGTGAAATACATAGGGATGGGTTTTTTTTTCCCTTCTTGAGAAGACTCGAGGATGCAGAATGCTTACATCTTCCTTTTGCAGGTGCCAGTACGGCATCCAGAAACCACATCACGATGTACATGTAAGGTGTTTCCTTCAGGAAAGCAGGCCCTGGTTAGCCTCGGAGGAAGGTATTATTTCGATTGTCTTTGACTATGCAAAGTGTCTCTTAGTCTGGTCAATTAATGATGGTTATTTAAAAGAGTTATTCACATAAGAGACATTTACTTGAAAAGGTGATTTGGCTTTTTTAAAATAAGTGATATTGAAGTCCTTTCTCTTTAGTCAGACAACAGTAATTCTGTAAAAAGCCAAAGCTTTCATTGACTGAAAACAAAATTACATTCTTTTTAGCCATACCTGAAGCAGAAACAATTGGTTTGGAGTGGTTTTAAACAAGAAGTAGAGAACGCTAATAACATATTACTAGCAAAGTTCTCTTTTCTTGCATTTATTTTAATAAGTTGTCATGCTAGTCAGATCTAGCTAAAAATGATGTCCCATTTTAGGTGTGACCTGGTACTAGAACAGAGGAGAAATGATTATTAGCCATTGAGGAGAGTTTAAAGCAATGGTTTTATAGTCCCAGCACTAGCTGCCATAGTGAAATATTATTCTTCATGAATGTGCATATACATTTTAAAGAATTTATAAATTCTTTAAAATCAAATATATTTGATGTCCTTTATAAGTCCGCTTTGGTCTTTTCTTTCTTGCTGGTCTTTTCAGTCACCTTTTGCTTGCTTCAGGAATGAAGTTCCTGGTGCCATCCCACAGCTCTCAGGACTTCTGCCATTCATGCTCTGTTCCCATCGAGAGGCATGGACAAAAAGACTAGATAGTCAAAAGTGTATTAAGATGTTTAATAAGAGAGAGAAACCTGTAGGAGAGGCACCCCATAGACAACAGCGCCTCCTCACCGACCTACAGGGGAGACTTGCTATAGGCAACTGAGTCTCTTCAAGCTTAAAAAGTACGGTCAATGATTTTATAGGGCTGTTATCTTAGTCAAGACTTGGTATATGTTTCTTGGGGAAAGTTTTCTGATTTGGGTTGTTTGGGCAATCATACTGTTTTTATGAGCTCTTTCCTGGCCCCTTTTTTACTGTGGGTGCACGTACCACGTTGGGTCAAGATGGAGTCTGAAAACTCAAAAGTGGAGGCTGTACCAAGGTCATCTGAGATATTTAGCATAACTAGTTGGGCATGTGCGCAGCTCCTTTATACTTAGTTCAAATCCCAGGTTAGTACTGCAGCCACCATTTGGGGACACATAGCTATTATAGTATCCTTGTTGTGCATTCCTTTTCAACCCATCAAACTCCATCTTTTAGGAGGAGAAAGTAAGCCACCCAGAAAATAACTGAGGCATAAACTTTACAGGTTTTATGAGTTATTTTACAATGTCACAGTGTCTGTCATGGTCCTGTTAGTGTCTGTATTGCTCCCCTCAATGTATTGTTTCTGCAGTCTGTGGTTTCTCCATATATTGCTTGCTTCCTTTGTTAATGAAATTTTACAACCATTATATCTTCTGTATACTATCTCTAACAGTTCAATGTGTCAAATCTGTTCCTGCAATGTTCTCTAAATTTAGGTGTGACCAACTCAAAGTTGTATTCTGACCCTCCTGTAATTGTTTTACTTTTCTTCAAGTTCAATATAAAATGGCATATGAGCCCACAGCCATCACATGACCTTATTTTGGCTGCTGATATCAAGGTTCTCCATCCTTTCTTCCCAGAGATGTAGGCAATTTGATGCCTGTATATTCCACCTGGCAAGATCCCCAAGTAGAGTTGCTGTTCATGTTGTTGACAAAAGGTCTTTGCAATGAAGAAATCATTAGCCTTGCAAAATTATAACCATAAAAGTTGCAAAGTGGATGCCATAAGTGACTCTGAAACCTGTTCTTGAGTGTAGAGTAGCTAAAGTGAATGGAAGAAATGATTAAGTAAAAGAGGCAAGAAGGGCATTTCAAAAGGAAACTCAAGAAGACTAAGTGAAGTATTATAAGGAAACATCCAGAGCCTTGGCTTTAGAAAGCTGAAGAGAAAGACCATGCCTGGCATATCTGAAACAGAAAGAACTGAAGAAAAGATTCAAGCTTTAAGTTGAAATATTGAGCAATTCCATGGGCAAAATATTGAATGATGGATGAAGCATCAAAAGAAGATGGAAGGACTACATAGAGTCACTGTACCAATATGATTTGGATGATGTTTAACCCTTTCAAAAAGTAGCCCATTGTATTAGTCTAGGTACTTTAGAGAAACAAATCCACAGCAACTCATGTATAAGAGAGTTTTATGTAAAGAAAGTGTGCATCACGAAAACATCCCAACCCAATGCTGCCCAAGCCCACAAGTCCAACATTAACCCATTAACCCAACACCAGTCCACAAAGTCCTCCACCTCACAAAACAGAGGCAATGATGCCGACTGCAGGAGGAAAGCTGAGTCAGTGAACGAACAAGCATCTCAGCACTAGCAGGGGTCTCCACACGGCTGCTTCAGCACCAGCACCCAGGGCTGCATAGGGATAGGTCCATGTGGGTTCTCCTTGGGGATGTCTTGTAGGAAGTCAATCTTGCAAGCTGAAGCAGGGAACTGCTAAGGCAGCTGCACCCTGGTGCGACCATCACGAAGCAAGAGACCTGAGAACTAGAAAAGTGAGGCTCACCACCCATTTATCCCTCCGCCTTTCAATTAGCCCCACATGTGATTATCAGCCAGGTTGGCACAATTAACTAACTCACCCATGATCAAGAACGAACGGTATTGAAGGAAGTAGTCAAAGCTGCACTGCAGGAAAAACAAGTCTTCAAGTACTGACAGAAAACTAAGTGAAATGTTTCCACAAGCTTATGAAGCACTGGAAGCCCTCACTAGTCCATGACAAGAAATTTGGAAGACAGTGACCTGGCCAACCAACTGGAAGAGATTCATATTTGTGCCCATTCTAAAGAAAAGTGACCCAACAGAATGTAAAAATTTCCAAGTAATATTATTAATATCAAATGCAAGAAAATGTTTGCTGAAGATCATTCAACAATGATTGCAATGACATAACAATACCTCGACAGGGAGTTGCTAGGATTTCAAGTCACACTCATAATATGATGTGGAACAAGAAATATCATTGCGGATGTCAGATGGATCTTGGCTGAAAGTAGGGAATATTACAAAGATGTTTGTTTACATGTGATTATTAACTATGTACAGACATTCCACTATCTGGTTCATAACAAACTATGGATAATATTGAGAAGAATGAGAATTCTGATATTAACACTGGATAACATAGTAAAGAAAGCTTAACAATGTGAATAACTCTTAGAATTGTGCTAATAGACCGAGAGACAGTTATAAGAACAAAATAAGGGAATACTATTCAGGTCTTTTGTAGAATGTCCTTTTATTGGAATGGGCTATTGGGCTGCTAACCACCAGGTCAGCAGTTTAAAACCTACTAGTCACTCCACAGGAGTGAAATGAGGGCATTTTCTCCTAGAACGATTTTTTTACAAGGTCACTATGACTGAGAATAGTGGTTATGCATTGGGTTGCAATCTGCAAGGTCAGCAGTTCAAAAATCACCAGCCTTTCCTCAGGACAAAGATGGGGCTTTCTATTTCCATAAAGAGTTACAGTCTTGGAAACTCACAAGAGCAGTTCTACCCTGTCCTATAGGGCCACTATGAGTCGGCACCAACTCGATGGCAGTGAATAACTTATTTGGACTACTTAGTTCCTTTATGTTATCACAAGATGCTCCACATCTCTTGTCCCAGTCCTAGAATCAGACATTCCTCCAAGGAGCACTAGTATCTTTTATTGAAGAATCACATTGTAAACCCAGCTCTGGACAGTGGTATATTATGACTACTAGTATATTGCTACTAATAGTCCTGCTTAACTGGCAGAACAAGGAAACACACCCACTTTTCCCTTAATAACATAGTTAGGATCCCATGAACAGATTGTTACATGAAAATCAGCATTGTGAGAAAAAGGAGAACAATCACGTCAGGTCACAAAAAGGACGATGACTACATTATAGCATAATTTCCAAATCACATCATGACACAACTGCCAAGCCATTGAGAATCAGGGACCAGGCAAGGGGGCATATAACCTTAACTGTCACAGCCAGTGTTGTCTGGCACCTCAGTGTTCACTGCTGCCAGCCACATATCTTCAGTCAACAAATAGTTGGGTAGTAGTTTTTTTTTTTCTTCACTACTGCCATAAATAAAAAATGCTGAATAACAAGGTAGTCAGTAACTGAGGAGTAGGTATATCTACACATATTGATAAACAGTTCTCTATTTAACCATATGTATCTATATTAAGTTAAAGATGAATTTATACTGATAGCTCCAACTCTAATGCATTACCACATTCTAGCCTTCTCTCTTTAGCTCCTGACCTTGTTTGTAAATTTCTATTCTAACAATAAAAATCTGTCTCCCACTATCTGACACTGATTCATTTAATAGTTTAGTTTCTGCATATGTGTATAACCGTATTGGAATGCTGAACTCATTAGCCAGTGGATCAATTAGAGCATGGTGTTTACGTACAGGTGTTTTCGCTTGTAGTCTTATAGACTCCACCCAGGACCAAAGGTACTTAGGTCAGCATCTTACCCCACATTCTCTTCACAGAGGTTGTTTCCTAGATTCATAAAATCGGGTTGCTTTTTCACATTTTGCATTCCATCTAGGGATCGCCTAATCTCTTAAATTATTTTTTGATTTGCATCTATTAATGTTCACCCTTTGTGCTGTACACTTCTATGGATTTTGACAAATGCATAATGTCAGATATCTATAATTATAGTATCAATAAAGAATTACTGCCCTAAATATGAGTGTTCTCCTGTGCATCACCAATGCAGTCCCCATCCCCACCCCTTGATCTTTTAAATATCACGATAGTTTTGCCTTTTCCAGAAAATCATATGATTGGAATCATGCAATATGTAGCTTTTTCAAACTGGGTACTTTCTATTAGAATTTGCAGTTTAAGATCAATTCACAGTTTTCATGGTTTGATAGCCCATTTATTTTCATCACTCAATGATATCTCATTGTATGGAGAGATGAGTTTGCTTATTTATTCACTTACAGAAGGACATCTGTTTTCTTCCAGATTTTAGTGATTGTGAATAGAGTTGCTATGAAATTTCACATTCAGGTTCTTGGGTGTACATATGTTTTCAAATCAGTTAGGTAAATACCTAGCTGTTCAATTGCTGGACCATATGATAAAACAATATTTAGCTTTGTAACAAGCTGCAAGCAATTTTACATTCCAACTAGCAAAGGATAAACATTCCCATGGCTCAGCATCCTCAAGGGTATTTTGGTATTGTCACTTCTGAGAGGGTTTAGGCATCCTAATTAATCAGTGTGTACTGGTATCTCTTAGTAGGGCTGTCCCATAGGGTTTCCAAAGCTGTGATATTTCTGAAAGCAGATTGCCACATCTTTCTCTCATGGACCAACTGGTAGGTTTGAACCTCTAGCCTTTCTGTTAGCAGCTGAGCACTTAAGCATTGCTCTGCCAAGGACACTCTCTTGGCTCAGTGGTTTACGACTTAACTTTGACAAAAAGGTCAATGATAGGAATGTATAATGTTGCTACTCTTTGCAAAATAGTTTACAGTTTGTTTTACCATGCAGACTAACAATTGCACAGCTTTGTATTTACCTAACTTATTTATTTGGGAAAAAATCAACACATTACAATTTATGTAATCTTTTCTTTTGTATACTTAGGTTTTGAATCTAAATATTCATCACCTGGTGAGGAGAGTGCAGCTTCTCTGGTCATGTTTGATCAATCAAATTGTTTCTGAGAGGTATTACTGAGAAGCGAATGATGGATAAACATCATAGTGGGGTAGGAGGAAAGAAAAGAGAAAATGAGGAAATAAGAAGACAGAAAAAATATATACAAGTATATATAGATATGTTTATTGTAAATATATAAATATAGGTGCATTTGTTTAAATGTGTATATATATGTAAATACAACAAGGAACTAGATGGACTTTGGGTCTCTACGTAAATCTTACCTCAGTACAAGAATGGTTTGTGCTACAACGTGGCATTGTATGATACTCACCTTCCTGACACAATCACAGAAGACAAAGTGGGTGCATATGCAAATGTGGTGAAGAAAGCTGCTAATGCCTGCCTGTTAAAAGATACAGTGTCTGGAATATTAAAGGCTTACAGTTAAATAAGTGGCCATTTAGCAGGAAAGCAACAAAGAAGAATCACACCTACCTGTGTGATCATGAGGTGTTGATGGGAATAGGTATCAGAAGTTCAAAAACAAGCAACCAAATTGATGTGAAGGAGCATGGATATAGTGGAGACCCAAAACCTACCTGTAAGACAATTGGACAGTCCCTTTCATAAGGGTCACATGGAAAGGATGATAAATCCAGGATGCAGTATAGCACTGATGAGCCACAGAATTGTCCTCTAGTTCTTTAATATTTTCTCCTCTTACTATTATGGTTTTTACTTGTTTTATCTCATTAATCATGTTAGACTTGCATCTGTTCATTTGTTTAAAGATCTTTTGATACGAGAAAGCCAAGGTAGATTACTCTTCAGAAAGAGTAACAAGAGTATTGATTCCCTGAGGGTATGGAAAGTGAAGGGGGTAGGGGGGAAAGGGGAGCTCATAACATTGATGACTGTATAACCCCATTTGAGGGGAGCAAACAACAGAATTATATGTGAATGGACATATTGGATGGTGTAAGATATGGCAAAATAAATGAATAATAAGGGTTCCTCGAGGGTAAGGTGGAGGAAGGAGAGGATAAAGGGGAGCTGATAACAAGGAATTCAAAAAAAAGGAAAACGCTTTGAAACATTGTGGTATCAATTGTACAGTACTGCCTGATGTGATAGAACTATAGAATGTTATGATATCTGTAAGAGCTCTCAATAAAATGATTTAAATAAATAAATAGCATTCATCACCAAACCCAATGTCACCTAGATTTTCTCCTACATTTTATTGTAGAAGTTTTGTGGTTTTTTAAATTTTATTTTATGCTCGAGTATAAGCTATATTCTGTGAAAGGTGTGAAGTCTCATTTTAGGATCATTATTTTGCTTATGGATACCCAATTGTTTCAGTACCTTTTATTTAAAAAAGTATCCTCTCTCCATTTTATGGCTTTCGCCCCTTTGTTAAAGATCAGTTGACTATTGGTTTAGGCTAGATTATCTAGAGAAGAAAATCAGTTACATATATGAATTTTATATCAAGAAAGTGGCTCGCACAGTCAGGCTGGTTCAAGTCCATAGGTGAGATGTTAAGCTGGAGTTTTTTCCTAATTTATGAAGCTGCTGGGATCAGCAAGCCAGGAGGAGGAAGATGCAGGGGTGGATGAATCCAAGATCAACTAGTTAGGCATGTAACTACAGAGTTGAATGAATTCAAGGTCAGTAGACAATATGGCAGGCCATTGATAGATCCCATTATTGGTGATAGAGGAGACAGGTGCAGTATCCAAGCCAGGAAGAAACAATCTAGCTTCCCCTACTCTTATATTAAGAGTAGGCTAGATGCAAATGAAACTTCCTTTAAGGTTGTTTACCAGATTAAGGGGTTAGCACTCCACCCTATTCTTCCCACAACTACTGAGCTACTCACAGAAAATCCTATAATGGAGTTGAATACATCATATTATATCACATCATGGGAGAATTCTGACCTAGCCAAGTTGACATAAAACCTAACTAACAAAACTGTGTTTTTGTGGTTCTATTTCTGGGCTCTCTATTCTGTTCCATTGATCAATGTTTCCTTCCTTTTGCTAAAAACAAAATGTCTTAATTAGTGTAATGCAAAGTTGTCTTTTGATGTCTTGACTGTTGCTTACATGAGCATTGATTGTGGATCCAAGCAAGACAAAATTCTGAACAACTTCAAACTGCTCTCCATTTATCATGATCTTACCTATTGGTCAAATTGTGAAGACTTTGGTCTTCTTCATATTTAGTTGCAATACATACTGAAGGCTGCAATCCTTGATCTTCATCAGCAAGTGATTCAAGTTTTCCTCATTTTTAGCAAGCAAGGTTGTGTCATCCGCATATTGAAGGTTGTTAACAAGCCTTTCTCCAATTCTGATGCCACATTCTTCTTTGTATAAACCAACTTCTCTGATTATTTGCTCAATCATACTTATAGATTGAATAAGTATGGTGAGAAGATACAACCTTGTCATACATCTTTCCCGATTTTTAACCATGTAGTATTCCCTTGTATGTTTGCACAACTACCTCTTGATCCATGGACAAGTTCCCCATGAGCACTATGAAATGTTTGGAACTCTCATTTTTTTCAAGATTATCCATAGTTTGTTATGAACCACACAGTTGTATTCCTTGGCATAGTCAATGAAACACAAGTGAACATCCTTTTGGTATTCTCTGCTTTGAACCAACATCCATTTGACATCATCCATGATATCCCTTACTCCACATCCTCTCCTGAATCCAGCCTGGACTTCTGGTAGCTCCCTGTCAATGTACTGCTGTAACTGTTATTGGATGATCTTAAGAAAAACTTTACTGGCATGCGATATCAGTGATATGTTATATAGTTTGAGCATTCTATTGGGTCACCTTTCTTTGGAATATAGAGCTCTCTGAGTCAGTTGGCCAAGTAGCTGTCTTCCAAATTTCCTGGCATTGTTGAGTGAATGCTACCAGTGCTTTATCAGCTTGATGAAACATTTCAATTTGTGTTGCATAAATTCCTAGAGCCTTGTTCTTGGTCAATGCCTTCAGTTTAGCTTGAACTTCTTCCTTCAGCATCATTGGTGCTTGCTCATATGCTACCTCCTGATATGGTGGAATGCTGACTAGTTCTTTTTGGTACAGTGACTCCGTGTATTCTTTCCATCTTCTCTTGATGCTTCCTACATCATTCAATAGTTTGCCTAATGAAATTTTTCAAGATTGCAATTTAGGGACTGAATTTTTTCTTGAGTTCGTTCCGTTTAAGATATGCTGAGTGTGTCTTTCGCTTTTGGTTTTCTAATTCTGGGTCTGTACACATTTCACTATAATAATTTGGCTTTATCTTTCTAGCTATCCATTTTCCATTCAGCCCTTTGACTTCATCCATTCTCCATTTGCTTTAGCTACACAATGAATAGGAGCAAATTTCAGAGTCTCTTCTGTTATTAGTTTTGTTCTTTTGTTCCTTTCCTATCTTTTTAATGACCTTTTGCTTTCTTCACAAATGATGCTATTGATGTCCTCCCACAGCTCTTCAGGCATACTGTCATTAATATTCCAATGCAGCAAATCTGTTCTTGAAGCATTCTCAAAATTCAAGTGAGATAGATAAAGGTCATATTTTGACTCGTGTGGACTTGTTTTATTTTTCTTTACTTTATCCTGAACTTACATATATGAGTAATTGATGGTCTGGTCCACAGTCAGTCCCTGGCCTGGTTTTAGCTGCGGATATTGAGCTTCTCTATCTTCTCTTCCCAAAGATGTTGTCAGCTTGATTTCAATGTATTCCGTCTGGAAGAGTATATGTGTTTAGTTTCCTTTTGTTGTTGTTGAAAATCATATTTGCTGTGAAAAAGTCATTGGTTTTACAAAATTCTACCATGCAATTTCCAGCTTCATTTCTATCACTAAGTCTATATTTTCCAACTACCATTTCTTCCTCTTTGTTTCCAACATTTGCATTCCAATCACCAATAATTACCCATGCATCTTGATTGCATGCTTGATCCATTTTCAACAGAAGTCCATGGTAAAATGCTTGCATTTCTTCATCACTAGCTGTTGTAGTTGGCACATAAATTTGAAGAATACCTCATTAATTGGATTTCATTGAAGGGGAATAGTTATAATCCTATCACAGACAGCATAGTTCTTAATGATGGATTTTGTAATGCCCTGCCATTACTGTTGACTATGTTAATGCTGGCATAGAAAACCATACGATTTTCTGATTTTAAATGGCCAATACCAGTCCATTTCAATTCACGAATGCCTAAGACATTGATATTACATTCCATTTCATTTTTGATGATTTCCAATTTTCCTAGATTCATAGTCTCTCATTCCTAGTTCTGATCATTAGCAACTTTTCACAGCTTTTTTTCCTTACCTTGAGTTGTTCCCCATTAGCAGATGAAGATCCCGAAGGCCCCAATCCTACAGGTTTCACCTGACTCACATCACCATGGCTGACTCCACTCTAAGAAATCAGCTCCTTCTCTGTCACATTTGGAGTGTCCTCTGTCCCAAGGGACCCATCCTCTGGCACTGTCTCTAATAGTGTTCTACTTCCATTCAGTAGGTGTTAAGTTTTTGAAAATGTTTCCAAGTTATGCATAAGGCTTTGAGCCGCTAATTCCTCCAACTGGAGAGCCACGTCCTTCTTCATAGTTTGTTCTTAGTCTGAAACCTGTTCACTTTGGGTGATCCTGCTGACATTGGTAAAAACCAGTGACATAGCTTCCAACATCACAGCAACACACAGGCCACCACATATTGACAAACTAACAGACAAGTGCATTATAGTTATGGCCATATAAGTTATATGGTCATTTGGGTTTTCTTCAAGAGAGTGGAAATACAAATCAACATATGCATAAAGACACATATAAAAATCAAGCTACAGGGGGAAACAAAAGACAAGCCAAACTCACTGCCATCAGGTTGATGCGTACTCATAGCAACCCTATAGGGCAGGGTAGAACTGCCCCTGTGTGATTCCAAGACTAACTCTTTATGGGATTAGAAAGTCCCATCTTTCTCCTGTAGAGCGGTGATGGTTCCTAATTGCTGACTTTGTCTTTAACAGGCATAATCACTATGCCACCCGGGATCCTTACAGGTACATATAAATGCATACATTAAAAAAAACCCACACATTCTGGTATATAGTTTTGACTGGAAGTTCATTTGTTATGTGTCATTATCAAAATATTACACGTAATCCCCAAATAATCATACTTTTATTTCTTCTATGTTTGAAAAGAAATTCTACTATTTACATGGACCCCCAAATCCCTCGAGACTTCTTTTTTTTTTTTTTAACATTTTATTAGGGACTCATACAACTGTTATCCCAATCCATACACACATAAATTGTGTAAAGCGCATTTGTACATCATTCTCAAAACATTTTCTCTCCACTCAAACCCCCGACATTAGGTCCTCAATTTTCCCCTCCCTCCCCGATCCTCTCTCCCTCATGAGCCATTGATAGTTCATAAATTGGTATTTTGTCATATCTTGCCCTGTCCGACGTCTCCCTTCACCCACTTTTCGGTTGTCTGCCCCCAGGGAGGAGGTCACATATAGTTCCTTGTAATCGGTTCCCTCTTTCCTATCCACTCTCCCTCTACCCTCCCTGTTTCGCCACTCACACCACTGGTCCTGTAGGACTCATCCGCCCTGGATTCCCTGGATTTTCAGTTCCTATCTGTACCAGTGTACATCCTCTTGTCTAGCCAGACTTGCAAGGTCGAATTCGAGTCATGGTAGTGGGAGTGGGGAGGAAACATTTAGGAATTAGAGGAAAGTTGTATTTCTCATCATTGTTACATCGCACCCTGACTGGCTCATCTCCTCCCCAAGACCCCTCTGCAAGGGGATCTCCAGTGGCCTACTAATAGGCTTTGGATCTCCACTCCGCAGTCCCCCCCATCGTTCACTATATAGCCAAGGATCTTAAAGCAGGAAAGAAACAAGAAATGGAATTGCTTTACTAAAATCAGAGACTCTTAGCTCCCCTCCCCTACTGCTTTGTTGGAAGAGACATATAAAAGCTGGAATAAAGATTATTTCCACGCTATAAGATTCATAGGTATCTATGACAACACAATTTAATAGGATCTGACAAAAGACAAATCTATAAAGAGAAATCTTTCAAACAATGAAGGAAAAGAAAATCTTATTTTTTTAAAAGAGAAATAATTTGCTGGGAGTCTTCATATTTTACTATGTATCAATTTTTCTGTGTTTCCATCCTATTTTCCCCAATATATTGGACACATTTGGAGATTGAATATACCCATTTCTAAAACTGACTATTTTCTGAGAGGAATAACTGAAGATACAAGGATGGCACGACTCACATTTCTGAAATCCCTTCAAGCTTTTCTGAGACACTTGCAGAGGCACGCCATGTTAATCAATGCCCAACAGAAAACAGAGGGCTGGCTCCACAGGTGAGGCTTCTCAGGTAGAAAACATCTTGGTGAAATTTCTGACAGAAGAAAATGTGGTCTTAGTTTAAGGTAACCAGATTTTAACATTGGTAAAGCGGGACAAAAGTGGGACACCGAATAAGCAAATGTGGTGAAGAAAGCTGATGGTGCCTGGCTATCAAAAGATATAGTGTCTGGGGTCTTAAAAGCTTGAAGGTAAGCAAGCGGCCA
>NW_022103948.1:425000-438831 GCF_000313985.2 Echinops telfairi
AATTGTTAAAAATCGGGACTGTCCCACCAAAAGCTGAGGAAGTGGGGGCTATGACTCTGGAAGTCTGAGAAGACTAAGACTTCGTTTAACCCACTTGTCTTCACCAATACATAATTCTGATACTTCAAGAGCTGGAACCTTTTAGTCCACTAAATAACAGAGTCTAGATGAGCGAATATAATCTCAATGGCAAAGTTATGGTACTCAAAATCAGTCTTGGATTAGGTGCTGATCTACACAATAATGAAACTCTCTGTAGCCAGGAAATGTTTAAGGTGTTAAGATGGTGAAGTAAGTATTGTATAATCCTGGGGTCTAGAATTAATGGTGCAGTTAGGTAGAAATCCCATATTTAAGTGATGGGAAATTTTGAGTACTATCTGGTATCAAGTATCAAGGTTATACAAACTGGAAGAGGAGATAGCTAATAGTCATACAGCTGAAGATATTTGGCAAATTGTGAAACAGATGAATAAAATCCAAATAGAGTAATGGACTCACTGGATGAGGGAAACAAAGATACCAGTTCGTGCCTACTGGGATTTGGAGGTTAGAGAATGAGAGAAGAGAGTTGTAGGAAAAGAATACTAAAAATATATGTATAAATTCCCATTGGAAACTTGGTGCTCTTAAGCTGAGGAAGTGGAGACTATGACTCTAGAAATCTGAGAAGACTAGAGCACTGAGAAGTTGGAGAACTAAGTAAAGACTTTAGAAATCACATCATTCTGGAGACATGTGAAAGGGAAATATTTCCGTGAATACCTCAGGTTTCCACTTGACACTCCAGAAAAACCATGTCCTAGAACTAAAGGTGATGCCCTATATCATCAAGGACAAAACAGAAAGAAACACAACCTAAAAAGCTTAAATTAAGTCTTGATAGTATTATGATGATCTACCAAGAATCTACCAACATTTTAAAGAGGAAGACAACATAGTCAAAGTCTCTACATTCCTCTAGATTGTCTGGCACTTCTTTAAAAAAAATTTACTAGACACACTAAAGAAACAAGGAAAAGTGACAGCAAAATTCTAATAGAATCAATGCCTGAGATGACACTGGGAACCAAAGACAGAGGCATTAAAAACCATAATGAATATGATAAATATGTACATCACATAAGATTGAGGTAAGGATCAAATGATATCATATATGTACAAATATTTTATTTCTTTTCACTTAGACATTGGTACAAAAATCATGCAACTTCTTGATCATTAACTATTCAGTTCCTTATGTCAGGCAGTACATCATCCTCAGAAATTGTGATTTCAAGTGCATAGCTGGGAATGAGAATAAGACACTTGCGGTTTTACTTCACATTGGAATTATATTGTCAAATGTCTTCCTGTGACTATACCTTGCTTACTATGATTGGACTTCTGCCTTAATTAGCAGGGTAAATAGCTATTTAGAGTATATTCTTATCAAAACTGCTTAAATTTACTAACAATTACTTTTATTGACTTAGCCATAAGAGAGTGACCTTTCATGAATATTTTCTGAAATCTGTATATATTTGGTTATCTACTTTTATTGACTACAATAGTAGGAGTTGAAGGAACATATGGATTCACCCACACTATTATAAGGATAAAAGAGGAAATTTTTGTGTGAATTGTAAACCTTATAGTAGTTCAAATTGGGAAAATGAAATATCACACGTGGAAATTTTTAGCAAGAATAAAGCAGAACATATATTCTGAAACACTACAAAGAAAATTTTATTTTACAAGAAAAACAGTAAATGATCATCATCATCAAAAAGCACTTAAGTGAACCCTCTGGCCCTGGAGCTCTTTAGAAGGTGAACAAAGCAAATTAGATGATAAGCCACTTTTAATGCAAAAAATATGGTATATTATATGCTTTATGAGTAATTTGTTCATAACATATATTCCTATATCAGGAAAATATATGTTCATGCTACTTAGGTTATTCACATAGAATATAATCAATATGCAAACTTATTTACCTTGGAAACTTCAGTACTAACACCATAGGATAATGAAAGTTATACCCATCAATATGGAAAGAATTAATTCATATTATTTTATTTGACATTGGAAAAACAAGGGTTTGTGAAAGCGGCTGCTGAAATTCATCATTCACAAGACCTTTTTTTCTGAGCTAGATCTTAAAATATCATGTAAACCGGTAGATATAAAACTTCACTGATGTTAATACATTCTCCTGCCTAATGTACTCTCATCAAAACACTTAGAATTTAGTAACTATTTATTTATATGAAATACATTTACTAACTTATCTAGTCATTCATTCTTCACTCATTCAGCTACCATATGTTCAACCCCCAATTACTTATTGAACATCTACTTGTCTGTAGGATTCTACACAATGAAGATATAGTAAAGGGCTTGTCACACAAAGTCATTGCAGTTGTGGATGTTGACTCTAACTTGAGGAACCATAAAATAAGTAAACAATAAATAGTTAAGATGTGGTTATTTCAGATACTGCAATAAAGTTTTATTTTTGTTTGTTTGTGTTTAGGATTTCAGTGAAGTTAGAGACCTGAATGCCAATAAAAGTTAGACTGCGAACAGTTTGGGGGCAAGAGTGTTTCAGGCAGAGGGAACTGCAAGTGAAAATGTAGAAGCATGAGACAATTTTGCTTTATGTTCAAGAAAAAGAATCCAGATCAGTGCTGCTAGAGCTTAGGGAGTAAGTCAGGGAGTGAAACGATAAGAAGCTGTAAGCCAGGATAAGGATTTAGGATTTAATTAAAAGTTCAGTAGGAAGCCATTTTAGAGGTTTATGAAGAGAAACAACATGATCTGCCTTTTAAAAAATTGTATACAATTTTTATACAGAATTTAAAAAATTGTAGAACAATAGGCCAATATATGGTTATATCACAAAATTATATTCCGCCCCCCTTTATTTGTTAATTTAGTCATCTTTGGGGCGGTCTCCAGTTTGGGGTTATTATGAATGATTTGGCTAAGAACATTCCTGAAAACGTCTTTATAAAACCAGGCTGTCTCACAAAGAGGATACTTGAGTTATTAGAATAGTAATTTGAGAAATATAGCTTAAATGAGAAGCTATAATTTACTCCGCATAGGCAAAACTGAAGGAAAACAAACAGTTCCTAGGAAAGGACCTCATGCTCGGTAAACATGGACAGCAAGTAAGAGGAAGATCCCTGAAAAGATGGATGGACACAGTGGCTGCAACAATGAGCTCAAACATGAGAACAATGGGCACAGGACCAGGCAGTGTTTTGTTCTGCTGTATAGAGGGTTGCTATGAGACAGAACTGACTCAAAGGCTCCTAACGACCACATGATATTACAGCTCCATGTCATGATAGTTATCCAATTTTCTCCATGTGCAAGGACATGCATTGCAGCACATAGCCTAACATTCATAAAAAGTAAAATGGATAAATGACCCATAGCCTATTTCTTATTGATTCAATGAAATACTAGACAAAAATCAAGGTGTTACAGCTTACATGGTGAATCAGCTAA
Organism: Echinops telfairi; assembly: GCF_000313985.2. NCBI lineage: Eukaryota > Metazoa > Chordata > Mammalia > Afrosoricida > Tenrecidae > Echinops > Echinops telfairi. The sequence goes on from NW_022103948.1 coordinate 428,502, forward strand.
CATTGTTTTTTTTTTTATAAATCTTATTTTGAGTGGAAAAAAAGTGAGTTACTAAAAAATATATATTCAGTTTGACTAATTCATATGTTTTCATAATGCATATTTGGGGAAAGTATTAAAATAATTCTAAATATTAATACTATAAATATCAGAACTTCTATTTTCCCACAATGCAGGGATAAGGCTGTAAGGAGTCAAGAGCTCTGTTGAACATTGCCCTATAGTGATCATGTGGGTGATTTGCTTTATAAAACTTCACTAAACCAAATGTTTCACATTTGATGTAGTTTTGATTTCATACTTCACAATGACATGTTTTGCATACACAGAAGAAATTGCTTTAAGCCACATAAAATATTTTATACCCAGTTAAATTTCTTTTTTTTTTCATTATTTCTTTTTTTTAATAATAATTTTATTGGGAGCTCATACAACTCTTATCACAATCCATACACATATCCATTGTGTCAAGCACATTTGTACATCTGTTGCCATCATCATTCTCAAAATATTTGCTTTTTTTTGGCAAATACATATTTCTTTTTTTTTAATAAATCTTTTTATTTGGGGCTCTTACAGCTCTTATAACAATCGATACATCCATTGTATCAAGCACATTTGTACATAGGTTGCCATCAACCTTTTCAAAACAGTTTCTTTCTACTTGAGCCCTTGGTATCAGCTCTTCATTTTTTTTAAAAAATCATTTTATTGGGGGCTCGTACAATTCTTATCAAAATCCATACATACATCCATTGTGTCAAGCACATATGTACATTTGTTGTTGCCCTCATCATTCTCAAAACATTTGCCTTCTACTTTAGCCCAGTTAAATTTCTTAAGTGCTTTTATCATTTAGAACAATTCGTTCTGCTTTCTCCAACACATCTAAGTTAGGCTTCTTCAACATCAGATTTGAACATCCTATCTCATTGGTGACACTGTTAAAATGTAAGGTTATCATGGGGGAAGGGATACAGCGGTTGGTGTAAGATATGAAAATAATAAAAATTTATAATTTATTAAGAGGCCACGAGGGTGGGGGGACGGAAGAAAAAGAGGAGCTGATACCAAGGGTTCAATAGAAAGTAAATGTCTAGAAAATGATGGCAACATATGTACAAATGTGTGTGATACAATTGATGTATGGATTGTTATAGGATCTGTAAGAACCCCAATAAAATGATTTAAATAAAAATAAACATGTGCTTGACACAATGGATGCACGTATTGTGATAAGAGCTGTACGAGGCCAGATAAAGTGATTTTTAAAAATTAAATAAAATGTAAGGTTATTTTGTGATGTCCTACTTCTGATGGGTTGGTTGGCTCCAACGCCAGGAGGTCTACCAGCGTGACCTTGACGAAAAGGAGTAAAGAAAACTTGGAGTAGGCAAAGGAATATTTGCTTCCCCGGGCTGTTATCCATCTCACTCTTCCATGGAATCATTGGAAAGAAATCCTGAGCTACATACAGTGTTCTATAAGCCTCGGGATTAGAAAGGACAAATATCCATGGGGTTCCCCAGCAATTTTCTTACAGTCAACACTTCAGTGAACTCACCCAGATACACCTCACAATGCACACAAACACACACACATACACACATAAAATGGATGGTGGACAGGTCCAGGTCTTCATTGAAAAGATTATTACATCTCTCAACAACTACGGAGTTCAAGAATAACACACATCTAGTTTGGGGGACCCAAATTCAGTTTCACTCAATTTTTTTGTCTTTCTAAATTTTATTCCCTTCCCCCAAAATTGCTGCAGGAAAAATGACCTTACAAAATCTTCTCTTCACTTCCTGATAAATTATTTCAGCTGCTGGTTGTCAGAAAGGCTAATTAATTAGAATTTGGAAGAAGGCTGTCACAGAGTGCACTGAACCTCTTCTTAAAGGTCCAAATTAGTGGTTCTCAACCTTCTTAATCCCACAGCACTTTCATACAGTTCCTCATGTTGTGGTGACTCCCCAACCATAAAATTATTTTTGTTACTACTTCTTAACTGTCGTTTTGCTACTGTTATGAATCGGGCAACCCCTGTGAAAGGGTCATTCGACCCCCAAGGGGGTCGTGCCCCACAGGTTGAGAACCGCTGGTCTAAATCACTTGGTATCCATTTTGTTTTGGCTTTAGTTACCACCTGCAACTTGAAGATTTTGAATTCTATTTCTCTAGTCAAGATCTTTGAAGTTGCTGAATAGGGAGTTATATATGTCAATATATAGGTACATGCTCCATCAAATATTCTCATATATGAGTTTGAATTCATTCCAATTGGACCTTTTTTCCCATCACCCCGGTGAAAGTTTGAATGACTGGTCCCTCTCGTTTCTTCCAGGGGCTGTTCCACTCAGAGGATCCTCATCCAGTTGTTTATTAGGCATCTCAAACTGTTACTATGACTAAGAGAGCTCTTGATTTTGCCAGGCCTCCAGTCAGTTTTCCAAGGTCTCATTAACGAGTACCACAGTTGCCCCAGGTTTTCAGGCCAAAGAGAAATTGTTCTCAATTCTAGTGGTATTCAAATTCCAACCCAACAGTTTTGCTCATTCTACTTTCCAAGTGTAACCTAAATGTAACAACTCTACACTAATATCACCTCTAAGATGATATCCCAAGGTATCAGCATTTCTTACCTACCTGCTTGCATCCTGGATGCTTACAAGACTGGAACTCAGGAAGGCCTGAAGCTTAATCCTACTAACACAGATAGCTGGTAAATTACCTCTGTTACCAAATTGGTTGTAGTGGTAATGTTTTAGTTGCTGGTGAGTCTGGTTCATATTAATTATTTGTACCTGTTTATAGCTTGCAAAAAAAGCCAGGCTGGAGGGGATTAGGACAAAATTTAAAAACCCAGTCTCATTGTCATTCAGTTGATTCTGACTCACAGTGACTTTGTAGGCCAGAGTAGAACTAACCCCATTGAGTTTATGAGACTTTAAATCTTTACAGGAGCTGACAGCTTCATCTTCTCCCCAGGAACAGCTTCTGGGTTTGAATCACTGACCTTGTGGCTAGAAGCTCAATGTGTAGGTAACCCAGTTCACCACTAGAGCTCCTCTGGGATTAGGGCAAGGAGGGTAAACATCCCCATTATTGTTGGTTGCTATTTTTTAGTCAGTTCCAACTCCTGGTGACCACATGTGCTGCAAATGTATTAGCCTTTGAATTTCTGAGCACTGAGGCTACGGGTTACCTGAAATCAATTTATGAGTCTCTGCATGAATTCAGCCTCCTTTGAAGTCCTTCTGCCCATCTAACCAGCAGTGTGAATAGATTTGCCCTCAGGCAGAGTGCATTAGAGAATAGATTACTGTTATTCCTTTAGGCAGTCCAGAGAAAAGTGACATAGCTCTTGGGAACTGGCCTTAGTTTATCTTTAATGAAATTTGGGATGCTAGGGTCACACAGTCATCAGTCCCATCCCGACAGCCTTAGTTGGAGGTCCCTGAGCCAATCTTACAAGCTCTTCTGTCTAACATAATGTACATGTCCCATGATGGCCCCATGTCCACTTCTGTAGTCTCACCGAAAATTGTGATGTATTGATCTGCCTCCAATCATCCTTTTGTGAGCTTCCTTTGCCTACCCATGTCCTTCTTAAATCTTCAAATCTCTGCAGACCCCATATGGACGTTGGACTAATGATCTCCCTCATCTGGATGATGTGTCTTTGTCTTTTCTTGTTTAAGACTTAATAAATGTTCTCCTTACATTGTATTTGAGATTTGGAGTGTCTTTTCTACCTCAAAACACAAAAGTAGAACTTTTCCAGAAGGTTTTCTTGGCTGTGATCTCTATGAAGCCCCCCCCCTCACCACCAAATCACCAGACTTTTTCTTCCACTGTACCATTGCAATCCCTCTCTTTCAATTCCATTTTCCCACAAACTTTTAAAGCCCCCACATGCGTGTGCATAGCAAACCCAAACCAAACTCACGGCCATTAAGCCAATGCCGATTCATATTGACCCTATAGGACAGGGCAGAAGCGCTCCTATGAGTTTCTGAAACTGTACCTGTTTACAGGAGTAGAAAGTCCCATCTTGCTTCCTCAATGTAGCTGGTGGTTTTGAACTACACACCCTGTGGATCACAGTCCAATGGATAACCAGGGATGGATGGATGGATGGATGGATAGATAGATAGATAGATAGATAGATAGATAGATAGATAGATAGATAGATAGATAGAGTTAAAGGTAAATTTTATTCTAAGACAAAGCATTTAATTGGTCTTTGAATTTTGTAGATTGCATGGCTAAAGCATTGGTTAAGACTTCAGAACGACACTTCTTTCTTTCTCTACAAGTTTGTATATTTTCACAATTAAAATTATATTGTCCTTGAAATTAGAAAAGAAATCATGTTTTATCAGCTTAGAATTTTTAAAGATTGCTTAAAGATAGTATAAAATGTGCATTTCTTTAACATAGCATTTTCTGATATAGGTCTTTTGTTGTTTTGTGTTTTGTTTTTGCAAAATGCTTGGCTTCAATCCTTTGCATTTTGAAAAAAGACAGAAGCTATATTTGTTATAATTGATATTTCTAAATAAATCCTCTGGGATTTAGTAACAGTATTTTACTGAAAGATATCTTTACCAAATCAACTCTTTGTCATCACATTTAATCACTTTAGTATAAAATAAAAGATCTCAATGTGTTCCCTTTTAAAATCAACTTTGGAAAAAGAAATCTGCTATTGAATCACAGTTATAAATGACTACAATGGGTCATTAAATATTCAAGCAGCAACTTAAAACATAATCAATAAAATTCCCCCAAAATATTAAGATCAGAAACAATTAGTGTTACTACTCATGCAAAACATTGCTTTTTTTCCATCTATACCTCAAGTATCAAACAGAATATATTTATATTAGGAGACTAAAATTACTCTCTTAATTTTTTTGTTAGCTTGTAGCTGATTGAAAGAAAATATGCTTGTCAAATACTTCATAGATGAAGGGTCTGGATGTCTTTGTTATATTTCTCCAGAAGTACAAGTACATCCTACCCGCTTCAGAAGGTACATCTCTAAAAATCTCTAATATATAAACAGATTAACATCATAAACTACTAAGAATGGAAATCTTTAAATATAATCTTTTGGGGGAAGAAAATTTTAAAGATGCTTGTTATAGAGAATTTTAACTGACTATATCCATTTATTTCTTAAACTATAATAAAACACATTTGACAATGAATGCCTAGATCTATAAACATTGGCATGCCTAGCATGCATATTTTAAATACATCCTAATTTTATAGTATAAATGAATAATTTATCATAGAATTTTGGACACAAAGTACCGTATGCTTTGTAATCAAGACATTTACTTTTAAGACACTGTCAAGTTATTTTTTAGAGGAATAATGGTTATGACTGTTGGGGATGATTTAACTAATTTATTAGAGAAGCTTCTAAAACATATAGTTTTATTCATTAATTAAACTTTTCACACATGAATTTAAAAATTTGAAGGACTCTTAAAATACCGACTCATACTTCATTCTCTTTATTTCAGAGACACACCCAGTTCTACAGAAGATAAGATACTTGCTGTACAAGTGAGGGTTTACATGGTGAGAAACATAGGGACAACAAAACATTGCCTTAGCTTTCCGTTTTGATGATCACATTTTCATACTTACACACACGATTTCCTATTTTTCTGAGTATATTCTTTCTTTCTCTAACTATAATGATAACACTGAAACTTAAAGCCATCTTTAGACAAGCTAACCTCCAGAGGGGGCTTTATAATGTTTCATTGCAGGGTACAATCTCTCCTGAGTCCTTATTTCGGTCATCAAAAGCAAGTCGGTCCCAGGGATTCACTAATAATTACGGATTCCTTTTCCACCCCCAATTTAGAAGCCCAAAGATACCTTTCACGCCTGCTTACCAACTTCACATCTATTTTCTCTTCCTTGACAATCATATTCCATTAAGTTGGGGGAGTTTCTGTGGCACTAAGAATTTCTCCTTAAAAAAAGGAGGAAACTTTCAATAGTTGAAGGTTTCCATTTTTTTTTTTCAAAGAAAAACATATAATCATAAAAAATGAAGTTTGTCAAACAAAAATCCCTTCTGTTGTTATATGATTTCAACTCCTAGCAACCCCTTGTGAGAGAGTGCTTTAGAGGCTTTCGATGCTGTAATCTTCATGGAAGCAGATCACCAAGCCTTTCTTCCAAGGAGCTGCTGGGCAGGTTTTGACCACCAAACACGGAGTTTGAGTCCATAAACCTTTCATTCAATGAGACTTCTGGAACCCTTCCATTATTTATTTGCTTCGTTTCCATTTTTCTGCAATGGTGAACAGCTTGATAATAAACATTTGAAGTATTTGTGTTGTTGTGTTTTCCAATTTTTTAAAGTTTTGTCTTAAACCATGAAAATACCATGTTAATGACTGGTAGGGATCTGTTGGTATCTTTAAATTTAGTCCTATACCTTGGAGGACTTGGCTCCTCCAGTGAAAATGCTGGAATATATTTTCCCACATAACTAACAAATGCATAGTTTTTCCATTTGGGGGCAATGTTTTAGCTTATCTTTTAGTAGCTCCTTTTTGTGTCTTGTCAGTAGTATTTTCTAAAGCATTTAGAATCTGAGTACATGATTCCAAGTTTTCACCAGTTACTACAACATAAGTTTCCCAATGAGTATTAGAAAGACATTTTAATACTCAATTATTACCTAAATATGTTTGAAGAACTGGATATGGGTAGATGCATAGAGGTAACCCAAAAAAATTAGTGACACTGATTTAACTTCTCTAGACAACCCAGTCTTACACCCTGCTTGACACAACTCAATCTGATTGATAAGTATGAAAATAGTTCAATTCACAGAGGTTGTATATTGTCATTTTTAAATGGAAGACATGTTGTTGTTGTTGTTGTTAGGTACCATGCATTTGATTCTGACTCATAGCTACCCTATGCACAAAAAACCCAAACCCTGCTTGGTCTGCCCCAACCTCTGAATTGTTGTTATGTTTGAACCCATTTTTGCCGCCGCTGTGTCAATCCATTTTGTTGATGGTCTCCCTCTTTTATTGTTCCAGGAACTTTACCAAGCATGCTGTCCTTTTCCAGGGACTGGTTTCTCATGACAGCATGTCCAAAGTACCTAAGATGAAGTCTCCCCATCCTAGCCTCTAGGGAGCATTCTGGCTATACTTCCTCCAAGAAAAATGTGTTTGTTCTTTAGGTAGTCCATGGTACTTTGAATTTTCTTCTCCAGCACCCTAATTCAAATGCAAAAGACCTCTTTAAAGTGTTGAAAATCAAGGATGACCCAAGCCATGGTATTTTCTTTCTTTCTTTTTTAAAAAAGCATTTTATTGGGGGCGCATACTGCTCTTATCACAATGCATACATACATCCATTGTGTCAACCACATTTGTACATTTTTTTACATATTTGTACATTTGTTGCCATCATCATTCTCAAAACATTTGCTTTCTACTTGAGCGCTTGATAATCTATAAATTATCATTATTTTGTCATATCTTACATTGTCCAAGTCTCCCTTCACCCACCTTTCTGTTGTCTGTCCCCCAGGGAGGGGGTTATATGTAGATCCTTATGATCAGTTCCCCCCTTCTACCCCACCTTCCCCTTCCCCTCCTGGTATAGCTACTCTCATGATTGGTCCTGAGGGGTCCTGGATTTGCTGTGTGTCCAGTTCTTATCTGTACCAGTGTACATCCTCTAAGCCATGGTATTTTCAATCACATCATATACATGTAAACGTTGGGCTTTGAATAAGGAAAACCAAGAAGAATTGATGCATTTGAATTATGGTACTGAAGAAGAATATTTAAAAATTGAAGTTGTTAAGGACTTCATCTTGCTTGGATCCACAATCAATGCTCATGGAAGCAGCAGTCAAGAAATCAAAGGACACATTGCATTGGGCAATTCTTTTGCAAAAGACTTCATCTATGTACAAGAAAGAACTTTGTATCAAGAAGTAATCGTTTATCAAGAAGGCATCCCAGCCCTGTTCAAGTCAAGTCTGTAAGTCGGATACACCACAGGACCCTCTTCAGACTCATGCAGTTGCAAGCCAATGCTGGATGCAGGATGATCACAGGCTTGTCAGTGCCGAATTGCATGGCTCCAAGACTGGTGGAAACATGCCAGGGGCCAACAGCTCTGTGTCTAGCAGCCCACGTGCGGCTACACCTGGAAGCAGGCAGAGTCCCAGAAAGTAAGAAAGTAAAAGGAGGGGTGGGGTATTTCTCAGTCTCTCCTTTATATGAAAGTCACACCATCAAGAGGGCATCATCAAGCTGTGACCTAATTGGTAGTTTGGACTCCACCCCTACACTTTCACTCCAATTCAAACGGACACAAAATCATCCAACTCCCACAGCACTCAATCCAGAATTAAATTTAGAGTTAAATTATTTAGGACTGAATAGTTCGCATACATGAGCCAACTTAAGGAAAATACAGTAGTCACCCCCTCTTATAATTTTCATCATTTGTTTTGTACTCTAGAAATACATTCTGGGTATAGTACTTTGTTTCCCATTTGGAAATTTTCAATGCAAATTTCCAAATGGTCCACTGTGATGTTGGCAATTTACTTGGCCCTTTTTCAATCCAATAACTTACATTAGAAGAAAAGTTATTCCACATGTTGAAATCTGTGTTTCTGTTGTTTATGGATTCGACCAATGTAACAATTTCAGATTCTAAAATAGTTTCATTTTTACATTTTTTAACTATATCAGGGAGTGGATGCAGTAAATTTAGAACAAATTCTGTTATAATTGTATTGCTATTAGTAATTTCAGCAAAAGTATTACTAAGACAATGATTTGTACCTAATAAACTCCAGCATTCAATGGAAGACATCTCTTTTGATTCATTACATTTAAAAAGGAATTATCTTTAGGGATTAACAAATCCTTTCTTTTATGTTTCTATGAAGTTCTGTTTCTGCACTGCAATTAGTTTTTGCCATTTCATTTTAAATGGATATAAATTTATGCAACTTTTAAAATTTGACACCACTGAAGCAAAAACATTTCAATAACTGACATTTATAAAATGAATATATTATAGAAAACAAAATTTACATTAGAATTTGACTGTTAAACCTTGTATTTGGAAATTGGTAAGTTAAAAAATAGATTTTAGAACATGTAATTTTGTGCTTCAGGTCTGAGAGAGTTTTCCAATAATAATATTTACAAGGCAGTTAGAAAACATTTCATTCATTTGTCATTTTATGTTTTTAGGTGGGCCCTTCACAAATCTTCATAAGTATTTTTCATCTTGAAACAATACTTAAAAACTTGCAAATTTACAGTCTGTTTTTTGATGTTACATCTTTACAGTTCAGTTGACTACTGCTGATATCCAATGGAAGTGAGAGCAATTGCAAAAGGCATGCTGCAAATACAAGGAAGGGTATGGTCAACCTGATGACAGGTTTGGGCTCCTTTGTGCAGAACAGGACCAGATACCTCATGAGTCACGTGATTATAGTGAGTTCTTAAATAGTTGCCAAGAGATACTTGAATATGAGATTATATGTGATTGATTCAAGAAGAAAAGCAAAAATTAATCGTTAATAAACATAAAAAAGTTTAAATGCACATTTAGTTTTTGTGAACTTCTTTTAACTCCCATCTTCAGAAGTACATATATAATTGAGGTAATGATAACAAAGCTTCTTGACAAACAAATTTGTTTTGCAAGTTACAGCAATCTCAATCAATTTGTTACAAGGAAGTCTTGCTGAAGAGAAATGAAAATAAAATACTTTAATATAATTTTATGTACATATTCATTACATTTGGTTCCTCAAGAAATCATTCGATTCCCTTATATGAAAATTTGCAAATGTTCTGATAAAATATAAATTCAATGTTCTGAAAAACTCCCTTTGTTGCTTTCTTGGAAGGCAATTTAGAAGTACACTTATTGTTGCAAAACAGAAACATATTTTGCATGATAAATAACTGCTGAAGTTCCTGTCCTATCAATGTGTTTAATACTTTAGCATATACACAGTAATACCAAGCACTGGATATATAAATCAAAACTTTCCTCGTTAGATACATTTTACATTTCCAGTACTTTTGGAAATATTCTACGTCAGTCTTACATAAAATTATTACCCACGTTTTTAAGCTGCTGCTATTAGGAACTGTTAGTCTGGGTAGACTAGAGAAACAAATTCATAGACACTCATATGTGTATAAGAAAGAGCTGTATATATAAGAGCAATTGAATATTGAGAAAACATCCCAGCCCAGTCCAGATCAAGTACATAAGTCTGGTT
>NW_022103948.1:440510-465094 GCF_000313985.2 Echinops telfairi
TGATGCCAGAGGCTTAAGTGGAGAGCAAATGTTTTGAGAATGATGAGGGCAATGAATGTACAAATGTGCTTTACACAATTGATGTATGTATGGATTTTGATAAGAGTTGTATGAGCCCCTAATAAAATGATTTAAAATAAATAAATAAAATAGAAAATAAAGTATAGTGAAAGGAAATATTTTCTGAATTCAAGCCAGGCAGCACCCCCTTGTTCTGTTCCATTAATTGCCTCTTGGTCTATAAACAGGTTCCTTAGGATAAAAATGAAGTGTTCTTGAATTTCCATTCTTCACAAAGTTAACCATAGTTTATTATGATGCACACAGTTGAATGATTTTACATAGTCAATAAAACACAAGTAAACATTTTGCGACTATTCCCTTTCAGCCAAGATCCATTTGACATCAGCAGTGATATCCTTTTTTCCACTTCCTCTTCTGACACCAGCTTGAATACAGTTTGAAGCCACCATCAGCTCTGTGGGAGAAAGACTGGACTTTCTATTCCCATAAATAGCTACAGTCTTCGAAACCCACAGGGGGTGGGGGGTGGGGGTCACTATGAGTCAGCATTGACTCCATGGCAGTGAGTTTGGTTGGCTTTGCAGATTACATTTGCATGTGTGCCTAAAATATTTTAAAATCAAAGCTCATTAAAATTAAAGTCAATTAAAATGAACATATTTTAAAAGTAAAATAATACTGCTTTCAAAGCTTAGAACAAAATTCTGTACGTAAATTATATACAGTTTAAAAAGTAACTGGATTGAATTTATTTTAATAGTTGACTTATTCAAGCCCCCCCACCCCCTTTGGCATGTCATCTAGGGCTGAAGTTGCCATTGGTGCTTACCGGGACGTGCACAAGCATGTACTCTTTTGTTTGTATCATGGCAAAGAGGATTGTGCTCCCCCCAGCTTGAGTTGCTAAATTAGTAGACATGGATGGATGTCTTAGTTTGCTAGTGTTGCCATAACAGAAATATCAGCGAATGACTTTAACAAATTGGAATTTGTTCTCTGACAGTTTAGGAGGCTAGAAGGATGGATTAAGGCCCCTAGCTCTCTGGGAAGATTTTCTTTCTTTGCTGGCTCTTGGAGAAGGTCTTTGTTTCCTTCCGACACCCATTGATCTGGCATTCCTTAGAGATAGCCATGTTGGTTGGGCATCAATCTTCCTTTGGGTCTAGGAAGGTCAGTGCAGGGACCCAGGGCTCTTGTTTTTGTTGGTGCTACTGAGGTCCTTCTCTCTGCTAGAATGTTTAATACCTGTTATACCACAAAAGAGATTGAGTCAAGACACAATCTAATCTTATAGATTCTATCCTGTCTCATAACTCCCTCCAATCCTGCCTCATGAACATCATCTAAAAAAAATCAAACCAAACCTCACTGCTATTGAGTCAATTCCAAATCATAGCTACCCTATAGGTCAGAGTAGACCTTCAAACTTGGATTACTGAGGCCGTAAATCTTCATTGTTGTGGTTATGTGCCATCGAGTTGGTTCCAACCCATAGCGACCCCATGTACAACAAAACTGAATACTGCACGGTCCTGTGCCATCCTCATAATTGTTCCTATGCCAGAGCCATTGTTGCAGCCACTGAGTCGATCCATCTTTTTTGTTGCCCCTACGCTTTGCCAAACATGATGTCCTTCTCCAGGGACTGGTTTCTCCTGTCCAAAGTCTGTAAGATGAAGACCACATGTCCAAAATGCATGAGACAAAGTCTCATAATCTTTGCCTCTAAGGAGCACTCTGGCCATATTTTTTCCAAGATTGGTTTGTCCTTTTAGCAGTCCACGGTACTTTCAATATTCTTCTCCAGTACCCACAATTCAAATACACCCTTTTTTTCTTTAGTCTTCCTTATTCTATGTCCAAATTTCACATGCTTGTGTGGCAATTGAAAATACCATGGCTTGGGTCAGGCACACCTTAGGGGCTCAAAGTAACAACTTTGCTTTTCAATACTGTAAGGAGATCATATGCAGCAGATGTACCTAATGCAACCCATTTTTTGATTTCTTGACTGCTGCTCCCATTGAACATTGTGGATCCACGTAAAGCAAAATCCTTGACAACTCCAATGTTTTTTCCATTTGTCATGATGCTACCTATTGGGTCAGCGATGAGAGTTTTGGTTTTCTTTCCGTTGAGTCATGATCCATTCTGAAAGCTGCAATCATGATCTTCATCAGCAAGTGCTTCAAGTCCTCACTTTCTACAAGTAAGGTTGTGTCATCTGTATATTGTAGATTGTTAATAAGCCTTCTCCCAACCTTGCTGTCACATTCGTCTTCATATAAGCCAGTTTCTCTGATGACTGACTCATTGATCTAGGCAAGGACATTTGTAGGACAGCTACTTGGCCTTGGTCAACTGACTAGAAGAGATTTATATTTGTGCTCATTCCAAAGAAAGGTAACCCAAGAGAATGCTCAAATTATTATTGATATCACATGGAAATGAAATTTTGCTGAAGATCACCCATAAACAGTAGCAGCAGTACACTGACAGGGAGCTGCCAGAGGTTCAGTCAAGATTCAGAAGAGGATGTGAAATGACAGGTTATCATTGCTGAGAGCAGATGGATCTTGGCTCAAAGCAGAGAATACCAGGAAGATATTTACTTGTGTTTTATTGACTATGCCAAGGCATTTGACTATGTGGATCACAACAAACACTTAAGATGATCATGTCAGGTTATAAAGTGGAGGATAATTACAGAAAATCACAAAAATACAGGTTAATTACTGCTAAGAATCAAGGATGAGCCAAGTTGTTACATATGTGGGGGAGGGAGGATCCAATTTAATCCCTAACAATGTACAAGACTTCTCTCAAAATAGATCAGAGACCTGTTATCGATTATTGTAATCCATCCTTGTCCTGTAACCACTCATGTTGGATCTAGCTGCATATTGGGTGAATGTAACAAGAGTTAGACTCTACAGTCCACCTTTACAACTTATTTATTAGAAATACATAGTATACTCCCAGGAGAATTACGGTCATAAGCAGTGTCAATTAGATGGGAGTAGAACATAGGAGACCAATATTAATGAAAGTATTGAAATGTTAGGACCTCATAGCTTAAACAATCTTGGTGCTGGTGGTGATGGGGAAGCTTGAACAATCTTGGTGCTGGTGCTGGTGGGGAAGGTGCACTGGTAACCCCCAGCTGAACATTATTTCCAGCTGGCACATTCTCACGTCCTAGCCCTGGAATCAGTTCCATATCATACTCGGTCAGTTCCCTTCCACTGTAGCACTAACTTTTTCTTGTGTTCTTTGGGCCTTTGCTGTGGACAACTGGTACCTCTGTTTTGTTGGTACCCTAAGTATGTGCTCACCTTGCTTACTGACTAATCCATCCCTGCTTGTCCCCAGTCCATAGGACATGACCAATACATATTGACTGAATGATTAATAGGAATCCAAAGTTGTTTAAATGACTGGGAAAAAAGGTTTATCTTTACATCAACAAACATAGATAGGTAGTCTGCTTTCTTAAGGTATTTTCTGATTTAACAAAGATATCCTGCTTACACCATCTCAGCAATTAATATCATTGTAGAATCCCACTTCTTTCTATTTATTTTATTAAAACTGTTTTCCCCAGCTTTAAATTCAATATGGCATATTTCATTTTGAAGTGAATGTGAACCAACATGATATATATGTTTCATATCTTCCACACCGAAGGGTTTAACCTAATATGCCATCCCTTTAGGCAAAGGGATTTGAAATAAATTATATGCCAAAGATCAAACAGCACAATATTAAATGAATAGACTAAAGCATTATGCATAAAAGTGGTAAACAGTATATAGGATAGCTATCACATCAAAGAGAATAGAAACTATAAAAATAAATCCTTAAAATCACAATGCAATTTCAACTGTGTCAAATAAGTTAAGATGGATAGGAATGTCACACATAAACATGTTGCAATGACAATCGACTTTTTAAATGATAGCAGCATATATCGTGCATTGAAAATGGAACGCATTAATATATTCAACGCCACAGAAAAGGAAAATAGAATCTCATTGCTTTTGTCTAGAAGTGTTTGTCCAAAATGATGATGCAATCCAAATAATTCAATTTTTAAAAACCAATTCCTTAAAAGGACTGGTAACACTTTGTAGGTTCATATCTTAAATTTCAAAAATATATTTGTTATAGTATAATATCTAAAAACTGGTTACATGTAATTCCTTATAACCATATTACAGTGCCATTGTGTATTGCCATATTTTAAAACATTGTCATGCCAATTAAACATAGATGGTCTTTGAGTTCCATAACCTCATTGTTTGTATTCATACTTAAAATTGTTGTCTCAGTTTTTTTACACTTTTATTTTTAATTACATTATCTTTATCTATCTCAAAATTTTTTGTGTTAGAAATAGAGTTATGTGTGATGTCCCAGAGTTTATAAGATCTTGAAATGAAAACATAACAAATGTTCACAAAAGCATGAAATGTCATCTGTTTTCACAGTCTACTTATTATGTTTTTCACTAAACTAGAATCAATATTGGTATACAGGCAAATTACACATAATCTCTCTTCTAACATGTAGAGATGGTTTGCTTCTAATATTGAAGCAGATACTCTTTGGGGTTGATTTTCTAATGTGCTGAACACTATTCTAACTATTTTGTAAATTCATCTCAATCATTAAAAACGTCAATGACATGACCCTATTTGTCTCAAATGAGGAAACTATTGATTGGGAGCCAAATAAGTTCCCCACGGGCACATAGTTATTACTCGATAGAGTTAAAATGAAAATTCTTGGTGGCTTGACTCCATTGTCAGAGCTATAGTACTTTTCAATTTAGATCCTATTCAGAATGGCGACCCAAGGGAATGACCTATTTTTACTGCAGCCTTCTAACAAGAAGAGTCCTATATACTTCTACAGTTCTTCACAGCAAGAATACAACTTATGCGTTTACAGCCAACTGAAATTGACACTGGGAAAGCAAGATTAAAATCGCAATGCTTCATTTAGCTTCATGTTCCAAACATCTTTCCCTAGCATGCAAGCATCTGGGGTTCAATTTTGTAACTTCTCCTACACCCTTTTTGGTTGCACAATTATCTTAAGCAGCAAGAAGAATATGCAAGTTCTAAGGTCAATATCTTCCTTTCCCCAAACCACCAGTTGATTAAATGCTCACTGTTACTTACATTTCTATTCCAGGGTAACAAGCGTGTCCAAAATGGGGGTGATGGTGAGGGCGGAACACCCAGAATAATAGAGGTAGACAGAGTTTATAAAACTATCTTCACAATGTTCTTTGACAGTACTAACAATGCTAATGTGGAAGCAAAGTTCATTAGTGTTTGGCCAAAAAAGGGAAGTGAAGTAAGTGAGAAAAAAAAAAGTTCCAAGGACATGATTAATTTAATGCTCCATGAAGTAGGTTTCTGTTACTATCAACTTAATATATGCATCTATGTGTATTTATGTATGTGTGTCTATACACACACACACATATATAAGCAGCCCTGTTGATGTAGTGGCTACCTGTTAGGCTGCAATTATATGCCGATATCTGCTGCATGTGTAGATCTGCTCTGATCTTTAGAGGCAGCATTCCCCTATTACCATGTAACAACACGTGCGTCAAAGTTCCTGAAAAACAGACTGGGAAGTGCTTCCTGTTACCCTTGTAAATTTATTGCAACATCTGGTAATATCACATGAATATGAACACAAAATCCAGACAGGAACATTCACAATAGAGAACCACTGTGTTAAAATTTTGATAAGGAGGTGTCGAAGGGATCAGGTATCAGGCATCATCAGAACAAAAAATCATATCATTGTGAATGAGGGGGGGAGTGCAGAGTGGAGACCCAAAGCCCATTTGTAGGCCACTGGACATCCCCTTACAGAAGGGTCTTGGGGAAGAGAAGAGCCAGTCAGGGTGTGATGTAGCAATGATGAAAAATACAACTTTCCTCTAGTTCCTAAATGCTTCCACCCCCCACCCCCACCCCCACTATCATGAGCCCAATTCTACCTTACAAATCTGGCCAGACCAGAGGATGTACACTGGTACAGATAGGAACTGGAAACACAGGGAATCCTGGCCGGATGATCCCTTCAGGACCAGTGGTGTGAGTGGCCATACGGGGAGGGTGGGTTGGGAAGGGGGAACTGATTGCAAGGGTCTACATAGAACCTCCTCCCTGGGGGATAGACAACAGAAAAGTGGGTGAACGGATGCATCAGACAAGGTAAGATATGACAAAATAATAATTTATAAATTATCAAGGGTTCATGAGGGAGGAGGGAGCAGGGAAGGAGGGGAAAAATGAGGAGCTGATGCCAGGGGCTTAAGTGGAGAGCGAATGTTTTGAGAATGATGAGGGCAATGAATGTACAAATGTGTTTTACACAATTGATGTATGTATGGATTGTGATAAGAGTTGTATGAGCCTTTAATAAAATGATTTTTAAAAAATTTTTGTTAGAATTTTGGCTAAGAGACTGAAACTCCTTGAAGCACATTCCATCAATGTGTGGATAAACTTGAACCCAGATCAACTGTCTGCAAGAGGGTAGACCAGGCATTTGCAAACAAAACAAACAGAAATACAATTCTCTTCAGCCAAGACCACAACATTAAAAAAGATTTCAAGAGAAAGAAAAGACATAAGTATAAACTCATTATCTCCGAAGTTCCCAAATAGTTCTAGAACACTCAGTTTATAGCATAAATGCCCAAGCACAGTTTATTGCATAAAGGAAAAAAAAACACAGAAAAATCAAGGCTCATTTATCAAAGATGTGAAGAATTAAATTGAAACTTTAGTTACCAAAGATTAAATACCATTCTCAATAGGGAGACTATTCTCTGATATTCTAATGTACTGCAGAGAGAATTTCAAAATGATCACATTCATCTGTCTAAATTGTTCCTAAGGACACTATGCTAAGCAGATAGATATAAATTAACATCATATTGTTCCCATATATGGTATTTCCCAACTTCTGAGAAAGTACAGTTTGTCCAATTTGCAAGACTTGGCTCAAAATATCGTGACAGAGAAACACCACAGGTCTGGACAGTGTGAGCTTACACCAGGTGTGCCTGGAGTTGCTCACGCATCAGCTCAATGCTTCTAAAACTACTTTCAAGGCTAGAGACTACTCTACTGGCTTACCAAACTTTTGGCACAAAAATGTTGAATGGCTTTCACTTGGGTGTAAAGGAGAGAAATCAAGGAGTAGATGCAGGGTAAATCATTGGTGGCCTATTAGTATTTTAAACTGTTAGATGCAAAGTTTATGATCTGAAATGTAAACCCTCACCTAATTTACAACTACAAAACTGAAAAAAAAATCTAGCACAATAATGTATACAGACATGATCTTATGCTGTTCTCATAACAACAAAAACCCTTGTAAGAAAGAGAACAAGAGTCCTTCACTACTGTCACCAGTGGGGTGGAGGTAAGAGGATGGGGGTGGTAAAACAAATTCTTGGAAGAGAGAATGGAAAAACTAATAAAGGACAAAGAAACATTTATCAGACCAGAGTTCAGCATGTTCAATTTACAGTATCTTGAAATGTCGAGATCTATAGATAGAGTAAAACACTCCTCTTGGTCTTAAAACACAATTTTGAGACCTATGCAAGATCCTTATCCTAGAACGTAATTTTCATTTCTTACAAGTTTGTCTGCTATTTTCTTCCACCAGATCCTTTATGAGACCATTTCTGCCTTTGCCTAGAGATAAGTTTTGCTGGAAAGCAAAGAGAAAACTTTCACCATTCTCAGACCAAGAAAAAACAAAACAACACCACACATAGCAAGACTTAATTTTGAGCGCTTACCTCATGGGTTACTCAGGGCCCATGGAATACAATGAGGTAAAACATCCCTTCTCTGGTGCCTACTCTGGTCTTAGACCCCCAGACATCCCGCTAAGAAAGATGACTTTGGATCCCACCCACTAAGCCCAAATGTTCTAGGGGAAAAGGATCTCAAATTCATATCTATTTTATTAAGAGACAAGACAAACATAAATGGTCCAGATGAAGGAGATAATCAGCATGTGACCATAAATGGTGTTCAAAGGATTCAGCTTCACATAGTTAATCATGTTGTTGTTGTTACGTGCCATAGCGACCCTATGCACAACAGAATGAAACATTGCCCTGTCCTATGCCACTCTCACAATTGTTCCTATGCTTGATCTCATTGTTGCAGCCACTGTGTCAATCCATCTTGTCGAGGGTTTTTTTTTTTTTTTGTGAGGCCCCTCTATTTTATCAAGCAAGCATGATGTCCTTCTTCAGGGACTGGTCTCTCCGACAACATGTCCAAAGTATGTAAGACAAAGTCTCTCCATCATTGCCTCTAAGGAGCACTCTAGCTGTACTTCTTCCATAACAGATTTCTTGGTCCTTTTAGCAGTCCATGGTACTTTATTTTAATTTTTCCCAAATAATTTCATCAGGAGCTAATCTAGACATCATACAAACCCATAGTTAAATCATATCAAACAGTGTTGTACAATTGCTACTGAAATCAGTTTCAAAACTTTTTCTTCCTTCTTGAACTCCTTGATATCAGTTTCCTCTTACTCCCCGCCCCCCATGTCCCCTGCTGTACCCCACCAGGAACCCTTATTTTAGTTTTTATCTCTATGGATTCACCTGTCCTGGGTTTCATATACCCAAAAAAAAAAGATAAGAAAAATACTTAACAAAGAGTTAAGAAGGCTACCAACAATGATAACATACAACAGAGATAAAGCTAATATGGAGAAAGAAAAAAACCCCATCACACACAAAATATTAAAAACCAGATCAAGCCCAAAGTGTATCAAAAGGGAGCTCAAGTGACAAGGTTTTCACTGTTCAAGTTCAATTTATCATTTTACCCTACTATAGTCATCTCTCTAATACTCTCTGTCTGATAACCATGCTATTCCCATCCCTCAATTATGGTCAGAGGGAAATCACCAGAAACTTAGTCCCTGTGTATTTGGGCTTCCACTGTCATCCATAGTCTTCTGCACACCAAAACCTCACAATTTAGGCTCTGATACTAGTCTCTCCTTCAGATTTGGATATGTCTGATCCTTGAATCATGAACGTTTATGTGCTTCTTCCATGTGGCTTAGTTGACATCTCACTTAAATGGTTGCTTGTTTGGAAACAAGCTTTCAAGATCTCAGATGTTATTCTATCTGGTAGATGAGCAGCATCTAATTTCTTTAACACACTTTGTTATAGCATCCATATATCTTCTGTGTTTCCTTCATGAGAGCAGGACCACATGTTAAGAACCAATTCTTCTTAGATTGGAGCTAGGATTAAATGTGACCCCCAAATTCATTCTTGAGTCTATTGTTTTTATCTGTCTCAGGTTCACCTTAGAGACATCCTTGTTAATTTATAGTAGAGAATCTTGTCTCCCTGGAGCATAAGGAACTTCTGTGTATAGCATCAATGATTAACCCCTGCTACTAATTTTAAAACATTATTGAGAAAGGGAGATTGAGCAACTTCAGGCTAACTGCATATCACAATACCTGGATTATTCACCTGTACAGAATAAGTTCTTACATGACTAGATGCAGAACTAATTGGAAGTTGGTGGTCAGGCAAAACTCACTGTGATATTCACTGACAATATCAGACACAGGTCTGCCAGAATAATACATTTCTTAATACAGAAAGCAGGGAATTGAAGTCATAAGTAACTGTTAGCCCACTTATATAGTAATTTCAATATTCTTCACCAGCACCATTCAAGTGCATTAATGCTTTTGTCTTCCTTTTCTCCATTTATCATGATGTTACCTATTGGTCCAGTTGTAAGGATTTTGGTCTTCTTTACATTGAGTTGTAATCCATATTGATGACTGAAATACTTGATCTTCATCAGCAAGTGTCTTAGGTCCTCCTCACTTTCAGCAAGAAAGGTTGTGTAATCTACAAATCTAAAATTTTTAATAAGCCTTCTTCTAATCATGATGCCTCATTTTTCTTCATATATTCCAGCTTCTCTGATGATTTGCTTACCATACAGATTGAACAAGTGTGGTGAGAGAACATCGGAAACTAAAAACACTCCTGAGATCACGATTGGGGGCAGATTAATTCATCACCCTCTCAAGTAGGGCTATAAAAGTTGGAAAGGGACCATAATTGGGATTTGTATATAATTATAGATTAGAAAAACTGATAGGATTGGTTCTGGGGACCGCCAACCACTTTGGTCAAGGAATGACTCATTACCATGCAGTCCTGGTACCCCACTTTCCTTTAAAGGCTTGACCAAGTCAGTCTCAGATTCCATTCTGTAGAAAGTAACCACTTCCCAACTTCCCTATTGGCTGAACTCAATGGAGGCTCAATTTATATGAGGATGCAAAATGAAGTTAGGTGTCCTGCCATAAACCATAGCTGTCTGCAAATCATGCACTTAGAATGTCATTCCTAATACAATACATATACATATACACACATACACAGGAGTGAGGGAGTGGGCAGGTTTCAAAAGTTCATGGACACATTGAATTTAAATTTAATAGAATTTTCCAAAGAACTTCTTGAAGTACTATATGGCCAACAGGTTCTACTCTATTTTATTTTGGTCAGCTGGAAATTGGGAAGACGTTACCACCTCCACGGAGTCATTAAAGGTTAGAATATCAGATGTGGCTTCTTTTCATCACCTCACTCTTAAGATTGTGACCCTCTCTAAAATTAAAAACCTGATACCATGCCATGACTTCTTTGGCTTCTCACACCAGTTCAATTTGTTCTTGGCTGCAATTTACAATTCCCCCCCTCCACATTCTTACACTGAGACTTAAAAGGAGGAACCCAAACTGCTAGATAAAAACAGAGTATCTGACAATGAGGCCAAAGCTACTCTTTGATGTCTTATTATCTCCTTTAATTGCAAGAAGGCCCTGCATGGGTGTCTCTTCAAAATAAGTAAATAAACTGTTACTCACAGGAAGCTTTCCTGAGAGGAATCAAGAGCTCAATAAAGCCTGAGATCATTTAACCTCAGGCAGAGTCTAAAGTTAAGTTAATCATTCATCACCTTCAATGGAATGTAAAGACTTCCTGGCTTCCTTTATCTACCACTGTGGAAAAAAATCACTGCCAAAAAATCTATAGAGTATTTGTCTCTGCCCATGAACATCAAGTCAATGCTAGTCCTTGCAGCCTTCCCAGCAAATAGCTTTCTCAAGTAGAATTATCTGAGGTAAGGTGATGAAACATATTATCACAGCTAAGGTGGTTTTCCATTAAATTGTCAAGACTATTTTAAGAGTTTTCCTCCTAAGCATATGGAACATTAATAAACACTGGACTAAATAGGCCCAAACCCTTCCTACAAAATAGTACCTAAGTATGAAGAAAGAGAGAGAAAAAACAAACCCACCCAAAACAGTTGCCTTTGAGTGGCTTCTGACTCATGGTGATCCTATGTGTGAAGAACAGAACTATTCCATGGAGTTCTCAAAGATTTGCCGTTTGGGAAGCAGATTGCCCAGTTTACATTCCAAGGTGCTTCTGGATGGGTTCACACTACCAACCTTTCAGTTGGTAGTCCACCATTTCATCTTTTTTGCCACTGAGGTAAATACTATAAAAATACAAAATAATATTTAGAGATCATTGAAGAGTGAAAGAACGAATATACCATAATCCTCAAGAGTGGTTCAGTTTAATCCACTTGGGAATTCAAATATAAAAGCAACTGGCATTCATTCCATGTCACTAGTCCTCTAATCCTTAAAAGATGATGAAGTAGAGATGGGGGGAAAGGGATATTGACAGAAGGAAACACTTTTTCCTATCCAAAAAGCTTTGCCATTTCTTACTAATTATAAATGGAAAATGGTGCAAATGGTTAAGAGCTCCTCTGCCAACTAAAGGCTTTGAGATCAGAGGGACCTTAGAAGAAAAGGCTGGGACATTTATAGGTTTTTCTTTTTTGTTTTTTTCCCATTCTTTGCTGCTGTTGTTGTGTTTTCTTTTGTTGCTTTGTTTTGCTCTGTCTTGTTTTGTGCATATTGTTATCTCTGCATGTCTACCTAGATAAGATAGGCATGATAAACAATCTGGAGGAGAAACCAATGGGACTGACAGTTCCAGGGGACATGGGAGATAGAGAGGAAGGGGAAAGGAAGTAGGTGTTAACAAACCCAGGAACAAGGGAACAACAAGTGATCTAAAATCTATGGTGGGGAGGGTGTAGGAGGCCTGGTAGGGATTGATCAAGGGAAATGCAACCTAGAGGAATTACTGAAATCCAAATGAAGGCTGAGCATGATAGTGGGACAAGAGGAAAGTAAAAGGAAATAGAGGAAATAACTAGGAGGCAAAGGGAAATTATAGAGGTCTAAATACAGGCATGTGCATGTGTAAATATATCTATATATGACAATGGGGAAATAGATCTATGTACATATATTTATAGGTTTAGTATTAAGGTAGCACATGAACATTAGGCCTCTACTCAAGGACTCCCTCAACACAAGAACACTTTGCTCTATTAACCTGGCATTCCATGAAGCTCACCTTCAGACACGATCGCTGAAGACAAAGCGGGTGCGTAAGCAAATGTGGTGAAGAAAGCTGATGGTGCTCAACTATCAAAAGATTTAGTGTCTGAAAAAATATGTATAGCATCTGAGGTCTTAAAGGCTTGAAGATAAACAAGCAGCCATCTAGGTGAGAAGCAACAAAGCCCACTTGGAAGAAGTACACCAGCCTGTGTGATCATGAGATGTTGATAGGGTCAGGTATCAAGAATCAATGACCCAAACAAATAATCATATTATTGTGAATGAGGGGGAGAGCAGAAGGGAGACTCAAAGCTCATCTGTAGGCTCCTGGCCATCCCCTTACAGAAGGGTCACGGGGAGGAGACAAGACACTCAGGGGGAAGAATAGTACCTATGAAACATAAAACTTTCCTCTAGTTCTTTAATGCTTCCTTCCCCCCACTATCATTACTCCAATTCTACCTTGCAAATCTGGCTAGACCAGAGCATGTACATGGGTATGTACAAGAGCTCGCAACACAGGGAATCCAGGACAGATCAACCCCTCAGGACCTATATTGAGAGTAGCCATACCAGAAGGGGACGGGAAAGTTGGGTGGAGATGGGGGGCACTGATCACAATGATCTATCTAAAAACCCCTCCCAGGGGGATGGACAACAGAAAAGTGGGTAAAAGGAGACATTGGTGAGTGTAAGACATGAAAAAACAATAATTTATAAATTATTAAGGTTTGGTGAGGGAGGGAGGGGGGGAAATGAGAAGCTGATACCAAGGGCTAAAGTAGAAAGAAAATGTTTTGAAAATGATGATGGCAACAAATGCACAAATATGCTTGATACAATGGATTGATGGATGGATTGTGGTAAGAGTTGCATGAGGCACCAATAAAAGGATTTAATTAAAAAGAAGAAGAAAAGGCTGGAGAGCTGCTTCTAAAAAGTCAACCCTAAGGTCACCATGAATGAATCACAACCAATTCTAGAGCAACTGGCCTGAGGTTTTGTTTGTTTGTTTGTTTGTTTGTTTGTTTGTTTGTTTGTTTGTTTATAAAGTGGAGAATGTCGAGATGATAGCAATGAATCCACAGGTAGTGATAATAACTCTGAATTTCAATGGCCTCAATTCATGCATCAAAATAAAAAAGCTAGAAGATAACTCAACAATCTGTTGCCTGCCAAACACACATCTAAAGTGCACAGCAATAAATAAACTAAGAATAAAAGACTGGCAGAAAGTATACCAGGCAAACGGCAACTTAAAAAAAGCAGGGGTGGCAATCGTAATCTCTGACAAAATTGACCTCAAGGTTCTAGCCATAAAATGAGACAAGGAGAGGGACTATATCATGCTCAAAGGGTCAGTAAACCAGGAAGCAGTGAACATATTAAATATATATGCTCCTAACAATGTACCAATGAAATTCATCAAACAAACTATTCAAAAGATGAAAAAGAAATCACAGATTCAACAATCATAGCAGGTGACTTTAATACACCACTATCAGAGAAAGATAGATCACTGAGAAAGAAGGTCAGCAAGGAGGCTATAGAGCTAAACTATATAATTAGGCAACTGGACCTGATAGACATTTATAGAGCTCTCCGTTCAAACGCAAAAATATTCAATTTATTTTCAAGCCCACATGGCTAATATTCGAGAATAGACCACATGCTGGTACACAAGTCGAGCCTCAGTAAATTCAAACACATAGAGATTACTCAGATGTCCTTCTCAGATCACCATGTCATAAAGCTGGAGATTAATAAAAGGATGACCAGAAGAGCAAGGGCAAACAATTGGAGGTTGAACAACGATTTTCTGCGATATGAATGGGTACAAGCCCAGATTAGAGAGGAGGGTATGAAGTTTCTAGAAACTAATGAGAATGAGAATACAACATATCAAAACTATGGGATACTGTGAAGGCAGTTATCAGAGGTAGCTTGGTATCAATAAATGCATATATCAGAAAAGAAGACTTATGATTGACACATTTTTACAAAACCTCCAGCAATTAAGACAGAGTCAACCGAACAACCCCTCCAATAGCAAAAGAAAGGAAATAATAAAATTCAGGATAGAGACTTTCCTCTAGTTCTTTAATGCTCCCGCCCTCCCCCCACTATCATGATCCCAATTCTACCTTACAAATCTGGCTAGATCAGTGCGTGTACATGGGTACAGATAAGAACTGGAAACACAGGGAATCCAGTACAGAAAAACCCCTCAGGACCAATAATGAGAGTAGTAACACAGGAGGGGCAGGGGAAGGTGGAAGGAGAAAGGGGGAACCGATCACAATGATCTACATATAAGCCTCTCCCTGGGGGACAGGCAACAGAAAAGTGGGTGAAGGGAAACATCGGTCAGCATAAGAGATGAAAAAATAATAATTTATAAATTATTAAGGGTTCTGGAGGGAGGGAGCGTGGGAGACAGAGGGGGTAAAATGAGAAGCTGATACCAAGGGCTCAAGTAGAAAGAAAATGTTTTGAAAATGATTATGGCAACACATGTACAAATGTGCTTTACACAGTGGATGCATGTATGCGTTGTGATAAGAGCTGTATGAGCCCCCAATAAAATGATTTTTAAAAAGTCGGGGCAGAGTTAAATCAGTGGGAAGATAAATGAATGATGCAAAAGATTAATGCAACTGCTGGTGAATCTAACCAAGGAAAGGACGGAACAAAAACCAATAGCTAGCATGAGGTACGTAAAAGGGGAAATCACAACAGACCCCAATGAGATTAAAAGGATAATCACACAGTACTATGAAAGGCCGTATTCTAATTAAAAAACATGGAAGACATGAATAAATACTTGTAAAAACAATTCCTCCCTAGATTATCTCAGATAGAGGTCATGCACCTCAACAAACACATAACAAAAGAAGAAATAGTTATGGTTAATAAGAAGCTACCAACAAAAAAAGCCCCCAGACCAGATGCTTCACAGGAGAATTCTATTAAGCATTCAGGAAAGAGCTGACACTGATTCGCCACAAATTATTCAGGTGTGTAGAAAAGGATGGCAAACTCCCAAACTCATTCTACGAAGCCAGCACAACTTTGATACCCAAACAGGGAAAGGATCCCACAGGTATACAGAACTAGAGACCGATATCTCTAATGAACATAGATGCAAAAATCCTCAAGAAAATATTGGCCAATAGAATACAAAAGTATATAAAACATATCATCCACCATGATCAGGCAGGATTCATCCCAGGGATCCAAGAATGGCTTAACATCCAAAAATCCATCAGTATTATACACCACATTAATAAGAAAAATATAAGAACTACATGATAATATCAATAGATGCATAAAAAGCATTTGACAATCATCCAACACCCCTCCTTAAATAAGACACTCATGAAGATAGAAATGGAAGGACAATTCCTGAAGCTAATACAAGCTATCTACAAAAAGCCAACAGCTAATATCATATTCAATAGAGAAAAGATGAAAACAATCCCACTGAAAAAGGGGACCAGATAAGGATGCCCCTTGTCCCCACTTCTATTCAACATCATACTGGAGGTCCTATCTAACAACATAAGACAGCGGAAGGACATTAATAGTGTCCAATTGGGAGAGGAGGAGGACTTTCGCTATTTGTAGATTACCTGATTCTGCACATTGAAAATCCCAAAATCTCCACAATGGGAGTACTTACAGCAATAGGGGAATATGGAAGAGTGGCGGGATACAAGAGCAACAAACAGAAGTCCATTGGTTTGCTATATACATTGAATAGGACCATGGAAGACAAGATCAAGAAGGCAGTACCCTTCACAATAGCCAAGAACAAATTGAAATACCTAGGAATAGATTTAACAAAAAAACCCCTAATAGCTTATACATGGAAAACTACAAGACCCTACTACAGGACATCAAAAGAGACCTCCACAAGTGGAAGAACATCCCATGCTCGTGGCTTGGAAGGCTCAACATAGTAAAGATGTCAATCTTACCCAAAGGACTTTATAAATTTAATGCTATTCTGATTCAAATACCAACAACCGTCAAAGAATTGGAAAAACTGACCATCAATTCCATATGCAGAGGGAAGAAGCCAAGTATTAGTAGAGAATTCCTCCAGGAGAAGGAAAAAATCAGAGGACTCGTTTTACCTGATTTTAACACCTACTATACAGCCACAGTGGTCAAAACAGTGTGGTACTGGCATAAGAACAGATACTCAGACCAATGGAAAAGAACAGAAAACCCAGAGATAAAACCATCAGTATATAGACAACTGATCTTCAATAAGGGCCCCCAAAGCATCAAGTGGGAGGCAGATGTCCACTTTAACAAATGGTGCTAGAAACAATGGATATCCCCATGTAGAAAAATGAAACAAGATATTTACCTCACCCCATGCACAAGAACAAACTCAAGGTAGATCACAGACCTAGCAGTAAAACCCCAAACTATCAGGACCATCAATAAAGGAAACGGGATAAACCTAAGATCATTAGCCCAGGGAATACATAGGCTAACCACAAAAGGGAAGGGTATATACATAGGTAAACTGAAAATCAACAAGTAGGATTTAAGAAGACTAAAACACCTGTGCATGGCAAAAGATTTCACCAAGAGGGTAACAAGGCAACCCACAGACTGGGAGAGGATTTTTAGCAATGACACAACAGACAAAGGGCTTATTACTAAAATCTATAATACCCCCCGGTCTGCAAAAAGAGGAAAACAGATAACCCCCTGAGGAAGTGGGCAAAAGAACTGAAAAGAAATTTCACTAGGGAGGAGACCCTGTATGGCTAATAAACACATGAGAAAGTGCTCCTGATCACTAGCCATAGAGAAATGCAAATGAAAACAACCAGGAGATACCATCTAACACCCTTGAGGTTAGCTCAAATCAGAAAATCATAGAGAGACAAATGTTGGAGGGGATATGGAGAAATAGGAACTCTCCTCCACTAATGGTAGTCCTGTAGATATGTACAGCCACTGTGGAAAGAGATCTGGCGATATTTAAAGAAAATGAAAATTGATGAACCTTATGACCCAGCTATCACTCTACTGGGCATATACCCAGAAGAGGTAAGAAATAAAACACAAGTCATCTGTACCCCAATGTTTATTGCAGCACAATTCACAATCACATAGAGTTGGAAACAACCTAAATTCCCGTCTATAAACCAATGGATTAGTAAACTCTGGCACATACACACAATGGAGTACTATGCAGCACTAAAAAGCACAGATGATCATATGAAACATGTCATTTCATAGGAAGAGCTGGAGGAAATTATGCTAAGCGAGGTCAGCCAATCACAAAAGGAAAAGTATGAGTCCCATGAGGTAAGTATGTTCAGCACAGTATGTACAGAAGAAAAGACACTTATATCACAATGTACTGGTGGAGGCACAGGCATTTGGGAGGAGGTCAGACCAAACCCAAGGAGGTCCATGTCCATGTGAATTCAACATAAAGAAGGGGAAAGGGGGGAAGGAGGCAGGAGAAAAGGGGGAGGAGAAACTGAGATGATGGAATGGGGGAAGCAGGACACTAACCCACCGAGGAGCACAGTATTGTTATGTCTCCACAGAATAGGGAGTGTGCATACAAGGTGCCCCAAACCAGGAGGGCAACATATGACATGGAAGATTGCATGAAAAGATTGGGCTACAGGGCCAGCCCCAATCAGAGCCAAACTGACCCCTGCCTTAGAAGTATGTGCAACAACACTAAACCTTCAGGTGGGGGAAAGGAGTACAACCAGAAGCAAACCAAGAAGGAAAAAGAGACAGTCAGACTAGACTCCATATTGTCACACCAAATCTGGAGGATGATGTCCCTGCACAGAGCTGCCAAGGCACAGAGAGGACTGACTGTAGGGCCACCAACAACTCAAGACATGTTGTCCCCTAACTGGAGCGTACTATGAAGAGGACAATAATGGGGACACACAGTGTGGTCTGAATCCCCTGCAGCAGGACAAACCAAGAAGGGAACATAACAGATCAGCAATTGGAGCAAAACCAATACACAAAGCCACTAAAGAGCCCCCAAAATAGACTTCAGGCTAGGAGAGGCAGCCCTGGGAACTCCCCCAGGACCAGTGGTGAGAGATTCATAAAGGCCAGCGGACAGACCTGGAACTATATTTTGTTTTTTTCTCACCTTGGTTCCTCTTTTCTTCTTTTTTCCTTTTCTTTTTTCAATCTTTTGTTTTCTTATTGTTTGGCCTAGGACATTGTTGGTTTGCCTACTTATATAAGATAGGCATGGGAAGCAAGCTTGGGAAGAAAGCAACAGGGCAAATGGCCCCGGAGGGTCTTGGAGGGAGAAGGTGGCTGGGAGAAGGGTGTGGTGAGCAAGCAACAGGGGAACAAGTTTGGGATTAAAACAAACAACTAGGAAGTTGTAGGGATCCTGTGGGTATCAGAGCAACACCAATCTAGCTGAGAGGAAGTACTAAGAGGTAGAAGAAGGGGGAACGTGATGGTGGGGCAGGAGGAGGCAAAAGGAAACAGAGGAAGGCTCTAGGAAGCAACGTTATAGATAGAGGTATTAACAGAGGCATGTACTTATGTAAATACATTAATCCATAAAAATAGAGGTATTGGCCTGTGTACATATATTTATAAGGCAATACGTGGAGGCTGCAGGTGGGCCTTGGGCATCAGCTCATACCCTCCCTCAATAGAAGAATAAGTTGTTCTAACAAACTGGCATTTTGTGATGCTCACCCGCCTGCCTCCCCACCCCCTCACCCACCCACACTATCACTGAAGACAAAATGGGTACATAAGCAAATGTGAAGACAGCAGATGGTGCCTGGCTATTTAAAAATGTAGAATCTGGGGTCTTAAAGGCTTGAAGTTAAACAAGCGGCCATCCAACAGTGACGTATCAAGCCCACATGGAAGAAGCACACTAGCTGGTGCCATCATGAGGTGTCATCGGGACCAGGTAACAGGTATCAGAAGATTCATAACAAACAACAAACAAACACAAAAACATGTTGAGAATGAGGGGGCTTGGAGTGGAGACCCAAAGCCCATCTATAGACAATGGAACATCCCCCCACAGAGGGGTTGCAGAAAAGGGATGAGTCAATCAGGGTGCAGTAGAGCACTGATGGATCACACAATATACCTCTGGTTCCTTGAGGCTTCCTCACTCCCCACTATCATGACCCCAATGCTGCTTTCAACTCTGGACTGGACCAGAACATGTACACAGGTATAGAAAAGAGATAAAGCTCACGGCACATGGAATCCAGGAATAGAAATGGGAATAGCAATACCAAAAGGGTAGGGAGAAGGTGCAGAGAGGAGGGGAGGAAGAGGGAAAAATCACAGTGAATGTCACATAACCACCACCACCCCCCACCCCAGGGGGGAAGAACAAAAACCAGAGGGGAAGGGAGACAGTGGTCAGTGTGAGATATTAAAATAACAATTTGTAACCTATCAAGGGGCCGCAAGGGGGTGAGGGAGGGAAGAAAAGAGGAGCTGATCCCAAGGGCTCAATAGAAAGCAAATGTCTAGAAAAGAACAATGGCAACATATGTACACATATGTCTGATACAGCTGATGCTTTATGGATTGTAACAAGAGTTTCAAGAGCCCTCAATAAAATGATCTTTTAATAAAAAACAAAACAAAAAATATGAAAATAATAATAATTTATAATTTATCAGGGGTCCACGAGGGTAGAAGTGTGGGAGGGTGGGGAGGGAGGGAAAAAGAGGAGCTGATACCAAGGGCTCAAGCATAAAGAAAATGTTTTGCAAATGATGATGACAACATATGTACAAATGTGTTTGATACAATTGATGTGTAGATTGTTAAAAGAGCTGTAAGCCCCCAATAAAATGATTTATTAATTTAAAAAAAAGTGGAGAATGTGAAAAATTAACTAAGCAACCATCTTGTTTGCTCTGGAAAAGGCTGAATGGGTTTTATTTCTTAAAAAAACAAATCAACCCTTTGTTGCTATTTATCAAGACTACATTTTCCTAATCCAGTGTAAAAAGAATCATAAATTTGTCCCTCACCAACTGAAATCTTGTCCTTCTTAAATAGTCCCAGATGCACAATATTTCAGGTTCTCAAATATAATATATAGTTTATATGGAACCATGGAATCAAACTTTTAATCTCCCCAAACAAAAATGCCCTTTAATACTTTTTCCCCACTCTGCCACTCATATATTGAGAAAAACAAACATGCACACAAAACAAAATAAAGAACGCTAAATGAACACATGTTGCCCGTGTCTTTATGAGATCTACCCAAGTTGGAGATTTGACATTTTATCTCACCCCTACTATTTATTAGATCCAAGAATCAATATTTATGTTATATTAGATGATGTTTAACAAATCCTTGTGGAGATCACTTTTTATAGAAATGCTTCTGGAACTGGTGGATCTCCAACCAGAGTGCAATCATTGACTCTTCTCATTTGCAATGTTATTAAATCATAGTTTCAATATTTGAACTTTCATCATGTCCTTAATCAACATCCTCTTTTTAGATCAAGGTATTTAATAAAGATCTATCTTGTTCATTAACATTGATGAATTGAAATGAGAACAAATATAACGCTGGTTTATTACTTGTTAAAGATTTCTGCACTATCTTATCAGTCCTATGTCTATTGTGTACTGTTTTGAAAAAAAGCCTAAAATTTGATATTTTCTGAAAGCATATAATTATCTAATAAATTAAAGATTTAGTGTAATGGAGACCCTGGTGGTGCTGTTGGACTGTTGACTGCAAAGGTAGAAAACCACCAGCCTCTCAGAGAGCAAAAAAAAAAAGGGGAGATTTAGTCCTGTAAACATTTACAGCCTCAGACTCCCTATGTAGGGTGGCTGTGAATTAACTCAATGGCAGTGAGTTTGCTTATTTAATACTTAAATTATTAAAAATTAAATAATTAAAAATATTGCTTGGCAAGCCAATACCAAAATGTGCATCTCTATATTGTATGGCTATTCGTTTTTATATATTGAAATACAAGGGGGGGGGGCTTCAAAAGTTCTTGGAAAAATACAGTGAAAAGATTATGAAATTTTTCCATTGAGTTTGTTTAACACTTAAAAAATATTACTTGGCAAGCCAATGCAAATGTGTGCACCTCTATAGTGTATGGCTATTTCATTTCTATATATTGAAATACAAAAAGGGGCTTCAAAAAGTTTTGGAAAAATACAATGAAGGGATTATGAAATTTTCCCATGAACCTTTTGAAACCCTTTCATGTAGACATTCACATAACTTGTACTGGAATTTCCTAACTGGTCAATGTTCAAGTCAAAAATTGATGAAAACACACAATTGATCAATAAACTCACTGCTCTTAAGGGTATTCTGACTCCTGGTGACTGTATAGGATAGAGTAGAACTGGGCCATAGGATTTCTGAGACTATAAACCTTTACGGGAGCAGAGAGTCTCATCTTTCTTCCTATGGTTCAAACAGCCTATCTTCTGGTTAGTAGCTAAGTAATAAACTCTTGTGCCACCAGGGCTCCTTACAAGATACCTAGAGAAATAAAATGCAGGGGTAATGTAGTTTTGGGGGGGTGGGGGGAAATATATCAATCAACCCTAAGTTTTTCTAGATTCCTTCCCCATTATTCCTATTTACAAAACAAAATCCAAAGAACCATCAAACCCATTGCTATTGAATCTCTTTTGAATCATGGCACCCCCTCTTGTGTCAGAGTAGTACTGCACTCCATAAAGTTTTCTATAGCTGTAATCTTACAAAAATAGATTGCCAGGCCTTTCTTCTGTGTTACTGCAGGGTATAAGTAGTAGAGCACAAACCATTCATGCTACCCAGGGACTTATCCTTAAAATACTTACTCTTATGATTGTTTAATCAAGCTTGCTCTACTATTAGGCAGCAAGCCTTTGCTAAAGGCAAGAATAGGCAAAAGAAGACAAGAAAAAGAACAAGTTGAAGGAAGGATGAATTTTGAAAGCCCAATAGATTTGATTTTTATTTCTATCTCATTGGTCAGAACTTATTACATGGCCATTCCAGCTGCCACCTGTCTGTGTGGAGGTAGTTGCACCTAGACATATTTCTTATTTTTCTCTTCCCACTCCTAACTAGATATAGTTCTACCCAACACATGTTTCAGCTATACTTCATGAAAGAAGAGGAGGAATATTAGGCAGACACTTAGGACTACCTCTAGAGTTTTCCAGAGACATCAGAATTTTGACTTACCGTATATACTCGAGTAGAAGCCAGTCCGAATATCAGCCGAGGCACCTAATTTTACCACAAAAACTGCATAAAAACCATGCTGAAAAAAATGTGCTGAAAAACTCAGCTTATGCACGAGTATATATGGTACATTATTTTCAGTGGGGGGTTTCACATGACACTCATTTATAAGTAGCTTTCCATTTCAACACTGAGCCATGGCAGTTACAGTTCAGGCTCCTAGGTTCTAAATACGTTGTTCAAGACATGATGTTCTGTCATGAACGATCTTATGCTTTAGTAACAGACATGTATATGTCATAATTTCATTTTGTACAGTATTTAATGCATCAACATATGTGTTTCTATGTGTGTGTATGGAGAAAGAGACTATTCAGTTAAGTTTTCCTCATCCATATGGAAAAAGTTCCCTGGTGGTGCTGTGGGATAATCTTTGACCTAGCAACCAAAAGATCAGTGATTCAAATCCACCAGCCACTCTGGGAGAAAGATGAGGCTTTCCATTCTAGTAAAGATTTACAAAGCCCCTGAAACCCTATAAAGGGTTGCTGGAACTGACACAATAGCAGTAGATTTGGCTTTAAGGGGGGGGGGATGGGGAAGGAGGGTGGTTTTTCACTTAAAAGGAGTCTCTGGGTGGTGTAAATGGTTAAGTGCTTGACTACTAACAGAAAAATTGGCAGTTCTGCTTTAGGGTATAAAAGAGACCCCATCTCAAATACAGGAGAACATTTGTTAAATCTTTTTTTTTTTAATATAAAGATAACACAAAGACACAAACACAACATCTGGATAAGGGAGGCCATTAGCACAAGATTAAAATGGTGTCCAAGGTTTCGTTGAGATACAAAACTTTAAAGGGAGCATGGGAATTCACAAATGCTTGATGGGTGGCAGATCAATACATCATGTTACAGCTGGGACTACAGAAGTGGAAACAGGTTCATGATTGGGACACGTGCATTATGTTAGGTAGAAGAGCTTGCAAGATAGGTCTAGGGTAGCGGGCCTCAACCCCTTTCATAGGGGTCGCCTAAGACCATCGGAAAACATATATTTCCTATGGTCTTAAGAACCGAGACACTGCTCCTCTATCCATCTCCAGGCAGGTCCTCCCACATGCAGATACGCTCACATATGAGTACCGGGCATGAAGACTGTTACCCATGCTACACCATGCTTCAAGACAAAATTTCATTTATTTGTCATTAAAAATAAATATTTCACAATATATAATTACATATTGTTTTTGTTATTCATCACTATGCTTTATGTTCAATTTGTCACAATGAAAATACATCCTGCATATCAGATATTTACATGATGATTCAAAACAGTAGCAAAATTATAGTTATGAAGTAGCAACAAAAATAATTTTATGGTTTGGGGTCATCGCAACATGAGGAACTGTATTAAAGGGTCGCAGCATTGGGAAGGTTGAGAACCACTGGTCTAGGGCATTCCAACCAAGGAAGTCAAGGGGAGACTGGTAGGGCATGATTCATGACTCTGTGACCCCCATCTATGTCCCCAGAGGCCCTGCTGGTGTAGTGGTTACTATATGGCTGGATCAATACCAGGCCGGCTTCTAGCAGCAAGTGTCCTTGAATCTTCCCCACCCGTGCGGAGCTGACCAGAGCTGGCTGAAACAACTAGCAGCAAGTGGCCTTGAATCTCCCCCACACACCTGCGGAACTGACTAGAGCTGGCTATGTAACCTGTCAGCAGCTTTGCAAGCTTTTTTCTTTTTTTAACTCACGGTCCATTTTGCTCACTG
>NW_022103948.1:465668-467947 GCF_000313985.2 Echinops telfairi
GGATGGCTGGAGCAAAGTAGAGGTAATCCAATGCATTCTGCCTGAGGGCCAAATTGTATAAATTATTGGTTCATGATAAGAAAGAATCTATGTGGGGAGCTGTCACTTCCATCCACAACCTTTTGCAAACCAGAGTGCTCAGAATTTAGGTTCTAAAACAGTTCAAATCCATCCAGAGCCACCTAGTAAGAAAGGCCTGCCAATCTGCTCCCGCAAATCACAGCCATTGAAAACTCCATGGAACACAGTGCTACTCTGACATATGCGACCATCTGCCATTAAGTTGAAATTCATTCGGCAAGTAATTTTAAAACAGAAAATTTAAAAAGAAGAAAAATAAAAGGGTATGTAGACAACCACTGAACAATCTATAAACTTGAATGGGAAAATAGCTCAGTAGAAAAACAATCTGGTGGTACAGTCAAATTCCTTAGGATTCATCATTAACTTTGCCCCTGATCACATGACTTTAGTCTCACAGTTATTTTTAGTTTCTCGGAGTACTGGACCCTGATGCTTACACTTTTTCGCAATTTTTTGAATGTCAAAAGCATGATGGTCTCCTGCGTTTTTAAGTACCTCTCCATCTAATTATGAGGGTGCTTCCCAAAGAGACTGAGAACAGTTTTGTAGTGTTCATGGGGAAGCAGCTCAAGGTTTTGAGCCTCTTCACTCCTCTATTTGTGTCTCGCTCCCAAGAAAGATTTCAGGTGACGGATCAATTCAGAATAGCATCCAAGTAAAGAGTTGAACAGAAAGGGTAGGTTTATTGAAGAAGATACTTTGGAAAGGAAGTTGAAAAAGCCCTTAGCTAGTCTAAAAGGTTTGTTAGAAGGTAGAGTCAAACCTTTTCATCAGCTAATGGCAGACCTCCCACCAATAGCTGGCTTGCTGGCAGGTCTTCTGCTATTGGCTGGTTCTCTGTAATGTACCTCCTCTTTCCAAGCATGTGTAACCCTGTGCCCCTGCACCCCAGACTTTATGCTGTGCCTTTGTCTCCAGACTCAAAACCCCAAAGTCTATGCAGTCATTGAAGGGGTAGTTTGAACATATAGTTCACGATCTCTGATCTCTTCCATTGAAGAGGAAATATATCTTACCTGCCCTTCACCTTCCTTTGTGCTGGATAAGTATGTGGGGGAAACACGTTTCTACCTCTCTGTTAGGATTCCTGCCTGCCATCCTCACCTCTCCTCCCTTTGCCTGCATCTGTATAGCATCATATACCTGAATATAGGAAGAACGACCTCAATAAAAATACAAAAGGGCTTCAAAGGGATTATGGAAAAATGGATTTAAAAGATAATGCCTTTGTCTAAGGAGCTCTAGTGGCATACTGGGTTACTCATTGGGCTCAAGGTCTGCAGTTCAAATCCACCAGATGAGGAGGCTTTCTGCTCCCATAAAGATTTAAAGCTCTAGGAAGCAATTCTCTCATTCACTTCCCATGAGCTGATTCTGACTCATAGTAGAATTTCTGAGACTACCTCTACACAGAAGTAGAAAATAGCATCTTTCTCCCTTGGAACAGCTGGTGGTTTTGAACTGATGACTTTGTGGTTATCACTCCAACTTATAAACCACTACACCACCAGAGGAGTAGTTCTGCTCTGTCCTGTAAGGCCATATGAGTTGGAACCAACCCAACAGCAGTTTTGTTTTGTTTTCCCCTTTCTCTATATTCAGCTTAATGATACTTACTACAAGACTTTTCTCAGTGTTTCTGTCTCTCTTTTACTCCCTCTACTTGCTCTCCATTGGCTATTTCATTCACTTTCAGGCTACTGAGAAACAAAGTTTCTGTACTGTGTCTTTTCAGTCATGTCTGTGGGTGTTTGATTTTGAAGCACTGACCACTTATTTTCAACCAGAATTCCATGGAAACTCTAGAGTTAACAGGGGTGTGGGGCATTTTAAATCTCAAATCTCAGCGTCTCTAAAACAATTCTTGTGTAAAGGGCATTGAATTAAGTGGCTAAAAACTCCCATTTGTTTGAAGTGCTCTCCAGGGAGTCAGTTACATTACAGCTTGGAAATGTGCTTTGGCAGGACACAGTTGCTGGGCAACAAGACCCAGAGTCTTCTATGGAAGCAACAAATGTCCATAAAACTTTACCAATGATTCCTTGGAGTATATTATCTATTTATCATGCGATTGGATTTTAGTTAAACGTGTAAATAATAATGTAGATTGGAATCTCTAGTAATGTTTTTATCTTGCAACGGATTTATTATTTAATTATCCCTACATTTCTTCCTTCTCTGAACTGAAAATATAT